>NW_004444424.1:52496-67635 GCF_000243295.1 Trichechus manatus latirostris | reverse complement strand
CCAAGTAGACTCACTGGTGAATTCAATCAAACGTTTAAAGAAGATTTGGAACCAATCCTTCTCAAACATTTCCAAAACAATAGAAGAGGAAGGAACACTTCTCAACTGATTCTACAAGGTTAGCATTACCCTGATATAGAAACCAGACAAAGACATTACTAAGAAGAAAAGTTGCAGAGCAATATCTCTCATGAACATAAGCGCAAACTCTTCAACAAAGTATTAGCTATTTGAATGCAATAATGTATTAAAAGTATTATATACCATGAACAAGTGGGATTTATTCCAGGTATGGAAGGGTGACCCAATATTCACCAATCAGTTACACCTAACCTCACTTTAAGAACTAGCATGTAATCTGACATTTCCACATTTATGACAGTAGTAAAAAAAAAAATCTACTATCAAACTATTTTGCACATTAACAACATATGTCTGGAGTAGCAAACACTGAAATGTGAGCCGAGTAATACTGGCTGCGATGGTGAAGGTTATGTGTCAGCTTGGCTGGGCCATGATTATCAGTGGTTTGGCAGTTATATAATGGTGTTATTTGACAGTTATGTAGTCATTCTCCATTTTGTGATTTGATATGATCATTCTCTGTTTTTGCAGAAAGTCAATTTTTACATAACAACCTGGTCTTTGGAACAAAACCAGGTCTGTAAGTGAGGAGTGAGTGTAATGTAATTCATCATTTCAATAGACAAAAGAAGAAAAATCACATGATCATATCAATAGATACAAAAAAAGCATTTGACAAAATCCAACACCTGATGATGATTTTAAAAAAATTCTCAGGAAACTAGTAATAGAGAGTGTTGAGGATTAAAGTTTGTCCCCCCAAAATATCTGTTTGAATCCTAACCCAAGAACCCTACATTTAGACGTCTAGCCTTCTACACTGTCAGAAAATAAATTTCTATTCTTTAAAATCACCCACTTATGGTATTTCTGTAACAACAGTACTAAGAAACTAAGACACAACTTGGTACCAGAAAGTAGGGTACTGCTCAAACAAATACCTACAATGTGGAAGTGGCTTCAAATTGGGTAATGGATAGAGGCTGGAGGAATTTTCTTGTGATTGATAGTAAGAGCCTAGATTGCCTTGAAGAGATTTTTGGTAGAATTATGGTTATTAAGTGTGATTCTGCTGAGAGCTCAGAAAGAATTGAGGGCTGTGTGAAAAGCTTCTATCACCATGAACAGAATATTGCTAGAAATGTGGACGTTAAATGTGCTTCTGGTGAGGTTTTGGAAGGAAATAATGAACAGGTTAGTAGACAGTGGAAGAAGGGCAACGCTTTTTATAAGTTGGCAAAGAACTTGTTTAAATCCTGTTTGAATGATTTGTCGAATGTAGAACATGTAAGTGATGAACTTGGACATTTGGCTGAAGAGATTTCTAAGCAAAATCTTGAAATGGCAGCATAGTTTCTCCTGGCTGATTACAGTAGAATGTAGGATAAAAGACACAGACTTTAAAGCGAATTGTGCAAAATGAAACCAGACTTGGAAAATTCTGTTCTACAAATTAAGGACAGGTGTCCTGGAACTTTCACAAAGGGCATGGCTACACAATTTTTTGCTAAAGAGATTAGGCCTATGAGTGATGGATCTAATCAACCACCCTAGCAGAAATCCCTTTAGCTAAGACGGGAAGAGACAGAGATAGAGTGAAATAAAGGGAAAATGCTGCTTTCTGGAATTCTACAGGAAAGAAACGGGCCAATGGAGCTACTTGGTTACAGACATATGTTGTCCTCCAAAGAAGGAATGTACCATCCCGGGACCAGTTCGTGGATTAGCACAAATATCACAGGGAGCACTCAGTGGCAGGTAAGGGTGGACAAACCATCTCCTTGGTTTCAAACAGTCAGGTCTCCACCATCATAGTTCCTAAGGGGAAGCTGCTGTTTAGGTATGCCAAGTTGAAGGGGCAGGGCCGCCATATCAGTGGGCCAGGAGAACAGAGCCACCAGAGGCTGAGGGGGTAGAGTCACCGCTCACATGGACCAGGTGAATGGGTCCACCCAAAGCCAGGGAAACTGGATTGTCATCCCAGTGGGCCTGGAATGTGGGGCTGATGCCAATAGCCAAGGGGCCTCCACCCAGAATCCAGAGAGAATGACCAATGCCCAGAGTCTAGAAAGTGTGGCCGTTGCTCAGATGGTCCTGGAAAACAGATTATTTTAAGCCTTAAGAGCTACTGAAATTTGGTCTACTGGAATGTGGACTTACTTGGTACCCATGACCCCTTCTTTACCTCCTATTTCTCCCATTTGGAATGTAAATGTCTACCTTGTGCCTGTCCCAACAGTGTACTTTGGAAGCAGATAACTTGTATTCTAGCTTTCACAGGTCCACTGATGGAAAGCAATTTTGCCCTAGAATGGAACACACCCAGAGTCATCCTTGATTATATGTTTCAGAAGATGAGAGTTTGCATTTAGAGCTGTTGCTGGAATGGGATAAGACTTTTGGGATGATATCATAGGATGAATGTGTTTTATAAGACGTGAATTTTGGAGGTCCAAGGGGTGGAATGTTATGGATTGATTGTGTCTCCCCAAAATATGTGTTGGAATCCTAACCCTTTTATCTGTGAGTGTAATCCCGTTTGGGAATAGGGGTTTCTTTGTTATGTTAATAATGCTGTGTCCTACACCTAGTCACTTCTGAGTAATATAAAGAGCAACATTGACACAAAAGCAAGCACAAATGGTGGAAAACAGATAGTATCTGATGACGATAAAGTCAGATGAAACTACAAGCCCAGAAACTCCTAGGATTGCCAGATGCTAGAAGTTGAAATAGACAAGGACCTTTCCCTATAGCTGATGCCCTGAAGTTAGACTTCTAGCCTCCTGAACTGTGAGAAAATTAATTTCTGTTCTTTAAAACCACCTACTTGTGGTATTTTTGTTACAGCAGCACTAAGAAACTAAGACAGAGGGGAACTTCCTCAACTTAATAAAGAACA
Source organism: Trichechus manatus latirostris (assembly GCF_000243295.1). Classification (NCBI taxonomy): domain Eukaryota; kingdom Metazoa; phylum Chordata; class Mammalia; order Sirenia; family Trichechidae; genus Trichechus; species Trichechus manatus. The sequence continues at coordinate 64,649 of NW_004444424.1, read as the reverse complement.
TCTACAAAAAACCTACAGTTAATATCATATCTAATATCTAGTAGTGAGAAAATAGATACACTCCTCCTAAGATCAGGAACAAAACAAGAATGTCCCTTCTCACCACTCCTATTCAACATCACCCTGGAAGTTATAGCTAATGCGATTAGACAAGAAAAGGTAATAAAAAAAGTATATAGATTGGGAGGGAGGAAAAAAAATTACCTTTATTCATAGATGAAATGATTATCTGTGTAGAAAATCCCAAAGAACTGATAAAACAATTCCTGGAATTAATAAGTAGTAATAGTAAGGTAGCAGACCAAGGCCTCCACCAGACTGAGTCCAGTACAGCTAGATGGTGCCTGGCTAACACCACTGACTGCTCTGACCGGAATCACAACGGAGGGTTCTGGACAGAGCTGAAGAAGGATGTAGAACAAAATTCTAACACACAAAAAAAGACCAGATTTACTGGCCTGACAGAGACTGGAGAAATGCTGAGAGTATGGCCCCCAGACACCCTTTTAGCTCAGTGGTGAAGTCACTCCTTAGGTTCACCATTCAGCTTGGGATTGGACAGCCCCATAAAACAAAACAGGACTAATGAGGCACAGCAGTCCAGGGACAAGGACTAGAAGGCAGAAGGGGACAGGAAAGCTGGTGATAGGGAACCCAAGGTTGAGTAAGGACAGTGTTGACATGTAGTGCAGTTCTTAACCATTGTCATAGGGCAATATGTGTCCTAACTGTTTAATGAGAAACTATTTTGTTCTGTAAACCTTCATCTAAAGTGAGAATAGCAGCACAACTGGAAGAACGTAATCAATGTACATGCAGAAATTTTTGAAATGGTTTTTCTTTGGCTTTGTCCATCCAAAAAAAAAAAAAAAAAAAGTCCTCCAAGGCTGAGTGTTGACATGTTGTGGGGTTGTTAACCAATGTCATAAAACAATATGTATACTAACTGTTTAATGAGAAAATATTTGTTCTGTAAACCTTCACCTAAAATACAATTAAAAAAAAAAATAGGTAGCAGGATACAAGATTAATGCACAAAAGTCAATTGATTTTCTATATGCCAGCAATGAACAACTGGAACTTGACACAACACCATTTACATTTTAAAAAAAAAAAAGTTGCCATCGAGTCGATTCCGACTTATAGCGACCCTATAGGACAGAGTAGAACTGCGCCATAGAGTTTCAGGGCAGTGAAACTATTCTATGTAATATTGTAATGGTGGACACGTAATACGCGTTTGTCAAAACCATAGGACTCTACAACACAACGAGGGAACCTTAATGAAATGTAAACTATGGATTTTAGTTAATGAATCAATATTGGTTTAACAATTATAAACTCGTACCATCAGAAAGCAAGATGTTAATAGGAGAAATACTCTGCAGGGGGTTAGAGGATACATGGGAATTCTGTGTAATATTTCTATAAACCTAAAACTGCTCTAAATAAAAAAATATTTTCAGGTTTTTTTAAAGAAGCTTCTGCTAAAGAAAGGGGGGGCGGAGGGGCAAGGAAACAAAATTTCCCCAGGAGCCTCCAGAAAGAAACACAGCCCTCCTTTTAGCCCAGTGAGACCTGTGTCGGACTTCTGACCTACAGACCTGCAAGATAACAATTTTCTTTTAAGCCACTAAGTTTGTGGTAATTTGTTACAGCAGCAATAGAAAATTAAGACATAAATTAAGTATCCTTAGTTCCTATAGAAACAATGTTACTGCAAAAATTTCCATTTCTGTCAAATTTCCCCTCTTTTTTAACAAAACACTGAAGTGATTTTTATCCCAGGTATGAATCTCAGCTCTGCTCTCCACTTGTGGGAAACTCACCCTATGTTCGGCAGAGAAAATAGAATGTGAAGACTGGTATCTGGGTACAATCCTGCAAAGGGGGGCTTTTGTGATGCTCCCAGGGGCAAAAGAAGGAGGTAAGCCATGAACCTGGGGTGAGGGGGTAGTCACTCACCATAGACCATGAGATGGAACTTCTGAATGCTTCCTCTTCCTTCAGGTAAGGTAATGCGAGCCTGGTATTCCCCACTGTCCCCAAGGGTCAGGTTCTCAATCATCAGGGTTGTCATATTGGGCACATGGACCCTCTGCTTGTACTTGTCCTGGAGACTGACCCATGTTGGAGAGTCTGTCCCACTGGAGACACACAGCATGTCTCTGTAGGCTGAGAAATCACCAAAACTCCATGTAATCTCCTTCACCTCTGCTCCTGGATCTACTCCTGGCTCCATGATCACATGAAACAAGACAGAACTTCCTTGGATTTCCTTCAAAGAAACAAAAGCTTCAGAATCCTTTGTTCCAGAACCCTTGGCCCCAGTGCTCCAGACACCTAGGACATTAGGAAACAGGAAATATGAGTGTTATCTCATGAGAACAAATGAGAAAATTATAGAACCCATCTTGATTATGAAATCCATCCAATTTACTTCCTTGATTCTAAGAAGGCTGCCTCATACAATCAATTTGAAGAAAATCTGCGATCAAATTCTGGTTCTAGTGGAGTGTATCTATGAACCGGTTACTTAAACTTGCTAACCTTTACTTTCTTTACATGCTTCATAATGATAGTATGAATTAAAACAGAGAACGGACCAAAAGCACCTAGCACAGTTTCTAGCACATACTAAGTACAAAGCTGGTATAGACAGCTTCTAAAATGGATCCTAAAGATTCCTGCTGCCTCATATTCACATCCTTTTTTAGTCCCTCCCTTTGATTGTGGGCTGCACCTAGGGACTTGCCTCTAATAAATAGAAACAACAAAACTGTTGGGATGTCACTTCCAGTATTACGATATAAAATACTGTGACTTCGTTCTTGCTCCAACACTCTCTCTCTCCTCTCTCTTTTTCTTGCTGTGATGAAGCCAGCTGTCATATTGTTAACTGCGCTATGGAAGGCCTACATGATAAGCAACTGAGGACAGCCTCTGGCCAACATCCTTTGAGGAACTGAGACCCTCAGTCCAATAGCCCACAAGAAACTGAATCCTACCAAAGGCCATGTGAGTGAGACTGGAAGCAGCTCCTTCCCCAGTTGAGCCCTGAGCTGCCCCAAACAAAACTTTGACTGCAGCCTGCGTGAGACCTTGAGCCAAAGGACTCAGCTAAACCACGCCTGGATCCCTGACCCACAGAAAATGTGAGATGATAAATGTTGCTGTTTTCAGCCTAAACTAAGTTTGAGTAATTTGTTTCACAGCAACAGATAATGAAGGTTTCTTTACTTTCCCTTTTCTCCTAGACAGTGTATTAGTCAGGATAGGCTAGGGTATGCTGTGGTAACAAACAATTACAAATACTTAGTTGATTAGAACAATGCTAGCGTATATCTTGCTCACACTACACATCCCATGAAAGATAACACAGGACGGGGATCCTGACACACATGGATGGAGGCTCCACCATCTTGTCCACAGTGTCCTCACAGCCTCCTCAGCCCCCACAGCAGGAAAAGGAGATAGGAGAATCACATATGGGGTTTTCACTGCATTATTCCAGAAGTAACATAATCTCTGCTCCTGTTTTTTGGCCGAACTAGTCACAAGGCCCTTCCTATCTGCCAAGGACTAGAAAATGTGGGTGTGGGGGTGGGGGTGCAGTGAGCAGAGGTAAAGGTGGAAGATAGACTAGTATTTGGTGAGCATCACTGTCCCTGCAACCAAGAAAGCACTTTCCTAAATATTCCCAGAGAGGGTGCCAGTCAGTCTGTCTCAGTGGCCTCTCCTGCAGAGCTCTGGCCAGTGGGCACAGCTGTCCCAGTGCCTCCTCCTTCTGAGCCCTTCCATGACCATCAGGCACAGGCCCCAGGGAATCCAAGGACCATCTGTTTTTCCTCTGGACCAGAGTAGGAAGGACCAGGGCAGTGTACCACAGAGCAACCTTGTCCTTGAAAGGAAGCTAGCTTTATTCCTTTTAACAGGTCAACCAGCTCCTGGGTTTGCCTCTGCCTGAGAGTGTAACCTGCCCCCTCTCCAAATCAGTAAATTCTTCCTCATATCAGGTCTGCCTTCCTCCAGCTGTACTTTAAACTCTCTTTTGCTCTCACTGGAAGCAGAGAATACCTCAAGACACTATTGATATGTAGAAGTATTTCAGAGCTATTTCTTGGTATTCATTTATTCACTAACTTATTATCAAGCCTCTCTTCTGGGTCAGGCCCTCATCCCAGTCCCTTCAGCTCCTCTCACAGGATTCGGGGCCCCCACACTAGGCCTCTACACCCTGCTAGCCCTACGGCTAAAGGCTTTTAGGGCCTACATTAATGGTGTCAGTGGGTCGGGGCTATGCTTGTTTCAGTCTCCAGTCATCCAGAAACAACAAATATTCTCAGTCACCAGCCTCCTCAGGGCTCCCCTTGTGTCCCTTCCTTCAACCTTCCACACCCCTCTGACAACCCAGTGCAGGAAAGTCTCATCAGGGCCTTCACCACACTGCCCTGCAGGGCACATACATCCTGGGGTGCAGGATGGACACCCTGACCAGACCCAAAAAAGGCCAACTGAGAAGAGCTGGATGAGATTGTGCTACCTGGTCCCTCTAAACAAGTCAGGATGCAAATATCATGGCTCAGCCAGCCATCAAGACACAGGGCTCAATTATCAGCAGCAGAAGGGGACAGAAGTCCACTCTATCCCTTTCTGAGCTCCCCCTTTCCCCTTTATGCATCCTTCAGCTCCTCAGTGTCTTGGGGTTACTAGTGCCTCAAAGGGGAGGAGTCCAGTCCAATCTAACTCAGTGGGCTTGGGGAAGAGGCTAGATGACACCCACTGCTAAGTGGAAGCTGCTTGTGGTGAATCTGGTACTTGAACAGAGGCCACATGTGTTCTCCTGCTTCTCTAATTGAGATGAGTGAAAGGACACTGCTCTCTTTTGGCAATTGCACCTCCACTGGGGCAGGCTACTCACTCCTCAAATCCACCCTAATTGACAGAGACTCCCAGTCAAAGTGGCCAGGGTCCTACACATTAAAGCAATATTCTCCAAGTAAATGCAGTGTTCTTGACTGCCCCCAAGGTGGAGGGGATGGGACAGAGGCTGAGGTGAGTCACCATTGGTTCCTGGCGGCCATTCCTACTAGGTTCTAAAGCACATATTCTGGGGCATATGTGCCTCTGTGTGTGTGCAGGCAGAGAGTGGGAAGACAGCACAGGTGAGCTGAACTTGTTCAGGAGCGTCTTTAAATCTTTCTAGTGGAAGACAGATGACCACACAAGAATCACAATAACCCTGAAGGAGGGTCCTGAGTATGGTGGTGGAAGCTGTCAGAGCCTCCAAGTTCTCACATATGAACAATGGGCATAATAATTACAGCTACTCATGTTGCTCCTGTATTAAATAAAGTGACACATAAAACGCACTCAACAATATTTATGTATTTAATACACATAGTTATTGCTATAATTACCACTGTTAAGGCCTACGTGTTACAGAATTCCACTTATCTGGATTTCCCCTGTTGTCTTTACTACCTGGAAAAAGAGATAGCCTGCCTACCATGAGCATGATTCACAGCCCCTACATTTCAGCATTCCCTTCACTTACTTAATCTCTGGTAGATTAATTATTGATCCTTGGGTACTGTCTTAGTTATCTAGGGCTGCTAGAACAGAAATACCACAAGTGGATGGCTTTAACAAAGAGAAATTTATTCTCTCACAGTCTAGTAGTCTAGTGGCCCGAATTCAGGGCATCAACTCCAGGGAAAGGCTTTCTCTCTGTGTTAGCTCTGGAGCGAGGTCCTTGTCATCAATCTTCCCCTGATCGAGGAGCTTCTCAGGTGCAGGGACCCTGGGTCCAAAGGACGCGCTATTCTTCTGGCTCTTGTTTCTTGGTGGTATGATGTCCCCTTGTGTCTGTGCTCGCGTCTATCTTTTATATCTCAAAAGAGATTGGCTTAAGACACAAACTAATCTTGTAGATCTCATCAATATAACTGCCGCTAATCCATCTCATTAACATTTATGGGGTTTCTTAGGGAAGTAACGGATTACAATTCAGGATCAAGAATGGCTCAGGATACGGTACTTCAGTAAGGACAGCTTCTTGGCCATGCCCACAGGCAGTCCCCTCCATGTCCCTTGGTATTTTGGCCCTTGGCTTCTTCGGTCTCTTGGGTCTCTTGGGCTGATACAGCCTCTGCCCTGCTCAGGCAAGTGTTACAAAGCTGTTTAGCTCCACCAATATGTGCCCAGAGGCACCCCACTCCACCAGCAAGCCTCCTGTCTGAAGGCGCTCAGCTTTCTGTCCTTCTGTGCCAGGAAGCCCACTGCACCATCTCTTGCCAGTCTTCTGGTTCTGCTGGTTCTGCTGCTGCTATTTCTCTGCTGCTGCTTCTCGCAGTCTCTTGCCATCTCCGGTGTTACTGCTTTGTCTCTCTCTGTCCTGGGTCTAGGAGGTTCTCAGTGCAGTGATCCTGGTCCAAAGCACATGCTCCACTCCTATCTCTTCTTTCTTAATGACAGTAAAGTCTCTCCTTTTTGCCTCTGTGATACCTCGTTTTAAGCCTAGAGTGATGCCAAAACTGACCAATCCCCCATTAGGGTTCCATATACTATATTTATACAAATATACCATGGACTGCCAAAAGAATGTATTGGAAGAAATACAGCCAGAATGCTCCTTAGAAGCAATGATGATGAGACTATGACTCACATGCTTTGGACATGTTGTCAGGACGGATCAGTCCCTGGAGAAGGATATCATTCTTGGTAAAGTAGAGGGTCAGTGAAAAAGAGGAAGACCCTCAATGAGATGGATTGACACAGTGGCTGCAACAACGAGATCAAGCATAGCAAGGATTGTGAGGATGGTGCAGGACCAGGCAGTGTTTTGTTCTGTTGTACATAGGATTGCTATGAGTTGGAACCAACTCGACAGCACCTAACAACAACAACACCCCCACAAGAGTGCCATACACATTGACATTATTGGCAAGCTGTCCAATCCCCTTGGTGGGCTACAGGCACCTTATTTGCTTCATCTCACCCGATCATTTGGTGAGAGTTACAAGATCATGGCAAGAAAGGCCATATAAAACTGATTCATGCTCTGTAGGCTACCCCTTGTCTTTTCTAGCCATGGTTCTTTCATACTAGGAGGATAACTTCACCCTCCCAATCACTGTATCAGTCCAAAACAGTCATTAACAATTGACTAATTGGTAATTCAATGGTCAAAGAGTCCTCAGGGTGAGGTTACTCAGGTACCAGCCATTCAGGTTTGCTGCAGGTATCTATCTGATCTCGTCAGGTTCTCCAAAGTTTGTCACATCTTCAACCTTTTTGACCTCTGATAAAATTTAACTGAGAGGAGATTATTCCCTTACTCCACACCTCTCTTGACATATCAACATAGCAATACCTTTAGAGGACTTTTGGTTCAGCCACTGTACTCCAGTCCAGCAGTGCCTCCCCTCTTTTCTACTCCTTTACAGTTACAGCTTCTACTATTACAGTGTTTATAATTACAATTAACCCTGTTAACAATCAACAGGCACAAATGAATCATATAATCCTATCAGCATCTTCCTGCACCCTGTCTTCCCCAGACCCATAGGAAAAGAGGAACCTATTGAATGGGGATCCTCCTTGGTTCCCCTCATTTTAAGTGTAAGCATATCCATAAAAACATGTAAGCCAGGCACTTCATGCCTTTATCTCCCCTCGTTTTAGATAGCCAATGTTTAAATTGCCCATCCCTATCAAACCAGTATTCTGAGGAGACAAGTTATGTTCCTTGGTCTGAAGAATCTTCTGTTACAGTTGGAACTTTGAGCATCTGCATCCATAAGCAAAGTCCAGTCCAGAGCAAACCATCAAACTGCAGCAATCTACACCAGCTCATGGTGTCAAACATATTTCTCTTCATTCATTCAGGTTCTGGTCAGCTCATCCCTAGCCCCTGTGGGCTAGGTCAATGGGTACCAGCCATAGGCTCAGGAATCCACACACCTCCTGGCACTTCAGACCAGCCAGTTCATTCTCTCTCTCTCTCATCTCTAGACCCTGTGGGCTAGGTCAATGGGTGCCAGTGGAACATGTCCAAACTCAGCCCATCTCTCCATTGCTGTACCGTCATCTCACCTTCCACTCATCTTGTAGCCCCAGGAGGAAACCTCAAGCGAGCACAGCAGGCTGTCTACTTGCTAGCTCCCTTTAACTTCCAGTCCTGGAAGAGGGTTCTTCTGATGGACACTGACTTCTTCTACCTCGATGCATCCAAAGGTAAACCTCTTGCTCCAAATTAAAAAACCAATACAGTCATTTTTTTTTTCCTGCAGGTCCATCCTTCAAATGCAAATTTCCGGTTCTCTCAGCTGTTCCTGGTGGGTCTGCATGTATTTTCAAATGCAAATTTCCTGACCTGAAATATTCTGAGTGGGGTTCAGATGTTCAACCAAAGCCCCCAATACTCTATACACAGGGCTACTAGATTGAATTGGGCACATTTCGGGCACATTCTAGTTCTTCTTTTAGCATATCCAATCAAGTATTGGCTGAAGGCAGAGTTACATGCTCTCTTATCTATAATACCCAATATTCCTTTCCATCATACATTTAGGTTTGTTTTACAACACTAGGTAGGAGAAGAATTCAGTATCTGTCTTAGGCTGGGTTCTCTAAAGAAGAAAAACCGGTAAAACATATAAATAGATATTAAAAAAACCCATTGCTACTGAGTCAATTCTGACTCATAGCAACCCTATAGGACAGAGTAGAACTGCCCCATAGAGTTTCCAAGGAGCACCTGATGGATTAGAACTGCCAACGTTTTGGTTAGCAGCCATAGCACTTAACCACTATGCCACCAGGGTTTCCATAAGTATATATATACAGAGAGATTTATATCAAGAAAATGGCTCACATGGTTGTGGAGGCTGGGACATCCCAAGTCTGTGGGTCAGGATTGAGGCTTCTCCTGGTAGCCACAGGGGCTGGTGAACCCAAGATCGGCAGGTCAGAGAGCAGGGCTGTTGCCCACAGGCTGGGAAGATTGATGAATCCCAAGATCAGCAGGCAAGACTGGAGGTAAGCTGCTAGCATAAGTCCCAAGAACCAGAAGTCAGACAAACAGGAGCCAGCTGCAGGATCCAGTGCAAGCAAAAGCCCAACAGCCTTGCTGGAATGTCCACTTATATTCGATGCAGGCCACAAGCCCAAGGAAACACCCTTTCAACTGATTGGCTACTCACAGCATATCCCATCATGGAGGGAATCACAATATATCAAATCTCATCATGGAAGTGATCACAACATCATCCTACTGCCAAAACACTGAGAATCACGGCCCAGCCAAATCGACACAAAACCTTAACCACCACAGTATCCATAGTATATTCAGGTAAACACATAACCTTTTAAGACATTCCAGTTTCATCTTCTCCACACTTTGCCTATCTTCCCATTCATATGTATATGGCCTTGGGCCTCTGGCTGGGTGGAACAAGACCATGGCCCCCTATCAATCATCTTGCTTAACTTGCCAGGCTTTTGCACCAAACCACTCCAGATGCAGCTTTTCTCCCCTCAGCACAGCATAACATCTCTCACTTTCCTGTCAGCCATTACGGATAACAACAACCGAAATAACCATCTAAGAATCGAAAGTTTCACTTCCCACGCACTTTCATTCTTTCTCTTCCCAAGTATCACGCTTCCATGAGTCTGGAGCCATTGCAGCAAATCCCACTTCTGACTCTAACTGTAAAAATGGCACAGTGGCATCATCATCCGGCCTCTTCCTCTAACTTCACCAGGTGGGAGGAGAATCATTATCGATATCAACAGCCTAAGGCTGATTCCTATGAGGTAGAGGTCAGACATACCTCCTCTCTCCAACCTTTTTATCAATTCTGACACCAGCCGTCCCTCACACAGTGCTCTCTACTTCTCTGGTGGGTTGGATAACTCATTGCAATGGCCACACAGAATTCACAGACCATTCTCAGAGTTATGGAGTTTATTAAGGAAGTATCAGATTACAATTTAGGATCAGGAATGACTCAGGATACAGTTCTTCGGTCAGAATAGCTTCTCAGCTGTGCCCGCAAGCAGGGCTCTCCCTGACCTTCCAAATCTCAGCCCTCAGCCCCTCGTCCCCTCATGCCTCTTGGGCTTTTTGGGCCGTCTCAGCTTTTGCCCTGTTCAAGCAAGTGTTGCAAACTCTTTAGCTCCACCATAAGTGTCCAGAGGCACCCTACTCCACTAGCAAGCCTCCTGCCCAAAGGCACTCCGCTTTCTCTCTCTTGGGCCAGGAAGCATGTCGCACCATCTCCTTCCGTTCTCCTGGTTGTGCTGCCTTTGCTGTCTCCATTGCTCTGCTGCTGCTTCTCATCTCTCACCATCTCTAGTGTTACAGCTCTCTGTCTCTGTCTCCTGGGTCTAGGAGGTTCTCAGTACAGGGATCCTGGGTCCAAAGGACAAGCTCCACTCCTAGCTCTTCTTTCTTGGTGGCAGTGAAGTATCTCCTTTCTGCCTCTGGGATGGCTCATTTTAAGCCTAGAGGGATGGCAAAACTGATAAATTTCCCCATACGCCTTATTTGCATGGTCCCAACCCCACAAGAGTGCCATGCATCTTATTTGCATTATTAGCAAGTTGTCCAATCCCCTTGGTGGACCACAAGCACTTTGTTTGCATAGTCCCATCCAATCGTTTGGTGGGAATTACAAGACCATCGTGACAAAGGCCAAATAAAATCGATCATCGTACCGCAAACATTCTATTGGTTCCATAATTCATTAATGAAATTAAAACCTTGACACATGCTCATTTTTAATTCATATATAAGTCAAGATTTTACCTGTTTTTAAAAAGTATCTTTTAATACCTCAGTCAGTCATCACATTCAGTTTTAATGTAATGTTTAAATATACACTTTCATTTTTGGCACAACATGGACACTAACCATAAGTTATTTAATCTGGACCTCAGAGAAACAGCCATTTGTCTGAACAGGGGATATGTGGCAATAGGATTTAGTGAGAGAGACAGTATTTCAGTCTCTAACATGGCACTTTCCTAAGGCATTTTCACAGGTAATTCTGGCCAAAATAATGTTTGTCTTACTCTCCACCATATTGGTAAGAAAGGGTCACCACCTGGGGGTCAGCAAGAAAGAAACTAGTATTTTCCCAGCTGGGGGCTGGCTGCAAAACAGACTGGAACTGAAAATCTCCCCATGGTATTGGTTTATCTACTGCTGAAGGGCACAGCTGTGGCATACTTTCCTGGGTGTGGTTTGCACACCAAGTCTCCACACACAGTGAGGGAAAGAGATGATGTCCTCCAGCCGGTGACCTTGAGGGCACTGGCCTCTGAGAGACTCAAGGCAGAGCAGAGGCAGAGAAAACAGAGAACCAGGTGTGATTCCAGGAGTCCTTGAATAGTGCAAGTGGTTAAGCATTTAACTACTAACTGAAAGGTTGGAGGCTCAAACTCACCCAAAGTTGCTTCAGAAGAAAAGATTGGCGATGTACTTCCAAAAAATCAGCCACTGGAAAATCCCTCTCTGACACACATGTTTCTCCATGAGCCAGAATGTGCCTGAAGACAACTGTTTGGTTGTTTTAGTTGGGCTTGATGCCAAAGGCGAGGTTTGAAGAGGATTGCCTGTTTCCCTTAGAAATCAAGCCCACGCCTGTTTTCAGCTTAGGAGGGCTGAAGAAGGCAGTCCCCAAGAATGCAAGAAGGTCTTCTCTTTCTAAGTGTCCTTAGCAGGCTTATCAGCTGGTTCCTGTCAAGCCAAGGAAATAGGGTGGGACAGGATGGAAGAGAAAGCAGAGGCCTTGAAGTAGCCATGGGAGAATCGTGTCTGGGTAGAGACACAGAATCACAGGATGTCATAGCTGGAGGAGCCTGAGAGGTGATCTGTCCAAGCCCCTCATTTTACAGAGGAGAAAACTGAGGCTTCATAGGGGAGTGAACTTGCCCTGGATCCAGCAGACACAGAGCCAGACCGTGGTTTCCTTTCTCCTAGCATAGTGCTTTGTTTCCTGCATGAAGGAGTCCATGGGCTCTTCCAATCTTTCCCTGCTCTCCCCACCAGTTCAGCCCCTCTCTGCTCTGTTGTCTTTTCTCACCACAATAAGAGCAATTCCTGGAGTCTCATCCTTCCAACTTCCCTCTCCTGGGAAAGGG
>NW_004444424.1:49970-51217 GCF_000243295.1 Trichechus manatus latirostris | reverse complement strand
GCCTTCTCTGCCACAATCTTTTCTTTCAGTTCCCTTTTTCTGCATAACTCCCCATCCTCCCTGTCCTCTCCCTTCCTTTTCTCTACTTCCTCCTTTCCTCTTCTGCCCCATTCTCACCCCCTCCTGTAACCCTGTTATCAATTACATATCTCTCCTCATTTCTCTCCTTCCTCTTATAAATATTGGAGGCTGCTATTTCTTTTACAAAATTGAGATCCCATTGTATTCTGCATCTTGTTATTCTTACCACATATTACTTCATGAAAAATCCCTGCTGGTCAATTGTTTCACTTGTTTTCTGAAGGTTCCATAATATTCCATGGTACGGATATGCCCCAGTTTATTCCGTCATTGCCGCATTGATGGGCATCCCCTTTGTTTCCGGGATCTGCCCAGACCAAGAGTGAGCACTCACTCTCCTTTTGTGACGGAGAATATCCAGAAGTCCAGACCAGAGGATCTTCCTCAGGGCCCTAGGGCGGCTCCATCCCCAGAAGTGCCCACTACCCACTGCCCTCTGCTCTATATGCCAGCTTCTTTGTCTCCACCCCTTTCCCCAAGGAGCTCTAGGCACCCTGGGCTTCTCTGCCATTGCAGCAGGAGCAGCCTCACTTCTGTATCTGGGTTCCTTTAGTGCAGCCCAAGCTGCCCAGGCACAGGGGTTCCAGCCTTGTCATCATTAACAGTCTGTTCTGTTCTTTCTGGTCTCCCGAAGGCTTTAAAGGCACACTGCATTTGTTAAGTGACAACAGCGTCATTTTCTCTTTTGGTTCACCAAGAACAAAAGAAACCTGAACAGCCCTCCTGGTGGTCAGCCCTGTTATCCTGAGTCCACTAAGTTGCCCTCCTTCGCAGAGAGCCAAGGCCACTCACCTAGGAGGATGAAGAATCCTAGGAGCCAGGAGGCCCAACAGAGGTGGGGGTCTTCTGAGCAGGACCCCATCACGGGCTGTTAGCCAGCCCTCTGAACTGCTGCCACACATCAGAGGGAGCAGAGACCAGAGAAGAGGAAAAGCCTGAGCTGCGGAGCTGTTCACACATCTTCCTCACCACGCCTAGTCAGGGCGGAGCCAAGCCTGGAAACACAGATACAGCCAGATGGCTGACCACTGGCTAGCATTTACTTCTGGAAAGGCAACCCCACCAGTCTAGAGAAAGCAAATCAGCTTTTTCATCTTCTCTCCAGCTCCCAGAGTAGGCACTCAATAAATAATTGTATAGTAAATGTATAAACAAATTCACTTTAT
>NW_004444424.1:46661-48482 GCF_000243295.1 Trichechus manatus latirostris | reverse complement strand
GAAGCAGCAGTCAAGAAATCAAACAACGTATTGTATTGGGCAAATCTGCTTCTAAAGAGCTCTCTAAAGTGTTAAAAAGTAAGGATGTCACTTTGAGAACTAAGGTGTGCCTGACCCAAGCCTTGGTATTTTCAATCACCTCATATACATGCAAAAGCTGGACAATGAATAAGGAAGATCGAAGAAGAATTGATGCCTTTGAATTACAGTGTTGTTGAAGAATATTGCATATACCATGGGCTGCCAGAAGAATGAACAAATCTGTCTTGGGAGATGCACAGCCAGAAATCTCCTTAGAAACGAGAATGGTGAGACTTCGTCTCACAAACTTTGGACATGTTATCAGAAGGGACAAGTCCTTAGAGAAGAACATGATGCTTAGTAAAGTAGAGGGTCAGTGAAAAATGAAGACCCTCGATGAGATGGATTAATACAGTGGATGCAACAATGGGCTCAAACATAGCAATAATTGTGAGGATGGGACAGGACCAGGCAGTGTTTTATTCTGTTGTTCAAAGGTCACTATGTCGGAACCGACTCAACAGCACCTAACAACAAAAACACATTTTGCCGGCAGTCATTAGCTTTCTCGGTGCCAGGTTTAAGTACTGTTCCCTATTATACACTAAGAAACAAACAAACCACTTGCCGTCTATTCAATTCCAACTCATGGTGACCCCATGTGTTTCAGAAGAGAACTGCACTTTGTAGGATTTCAATGGCTGTGACCTTTTGGAACTAGATGGCCTGGCCTTCCTTCTAAGGCACCTCTGGGTGGATTTGAATCTCCAGTCTTTATGGTTAATTGCTCAGCACTTAACTGTTTGAGCAACCCAGGGACTCTTATACACTCAATGCAAATCTAAACCCCCACAGAAGCTGATAGACTCTTGGCTTTATTACAGCCATGAGCAGTGCTCCTATTTTCTCATAGGAGCTCAGATAGAGAACCATAATAGTCACTCCTGGCCACCTCAAACTCTCCCAGCTCCCTCAAACTCACAGCTGCCTACTGACCCTCAGTCCCTGGCCTTTTCTCTCCAGACCGGGATGCCCCCACAACATCGCAGAGCTCCCGCATCCCATTACCCTGGGAGCAGCACCATCTTCCTAACCTCTGGGCAGTGCCTCCATCTCCTTTCCAGAAACTTAGCCCTTAGATGGCCAGGTAGACCTCCCAAAAGGATGGATCAGCAGGACTGGCCCCACAACCATACACTCAAAGTAGTCAGGGCACTACTATAAAATCTATTTAACAGATGGGAAACCCAAGTCTTAGAAGTTGTTACAAATTGAATTGTATCCCCAAAAATTCATGTTGAAGTATCTGTGAATGTGACTATGATGATTAAAGTTGTGTCAACTTGCCTGACCATGATTCTCAGTGGTTTGGCAGTTATGTAATGATGTAATTTGGCAGTTATGTAATGAAGTAGCCATCCTCCAGGATGTGATCTGATGTGATCAGCCAATCAGTTGTAAGGGAGTTTCCTCAGGAGTGTGGCCTGCATTCAATATATTTATATGGACATTCTCACAAAGCTTGCACACTCACATCTCTGGATCCTGCATCCAGCTTGTCATCATTCAACCTCCGGTTATTGGAATTTGAGCCAGCAGCCTGCCATGTTGCCTGCTGATATTAGGTTTTGTCGACCTCCACAGCTTGTAAGCCAACAGCCTGCCATATTGCCGGCCATTCTTGGGATTCGTCAGCCTCTGCAATCTGTGAGCCAATGGCCTGCCATCCAACCTGCTGATCTTGGGTTCATCAGCTCCTGCAGCAACATGAGTCAGGAGAAGCCTTCAGCCTGACTCCTG
>NW_004444424.1:43433-46232 GCF_000243295.1 Trichechus manatus latirostris | reverse complement strand
TTTTTACAATTTTGTCAGATTAAGAAGTATAGGTAAGCTGGTTGATTGGTCCTACTTTCGCTAGACAAAGTGGTGAAACAAAGAGATGAGCTCAGGGTTTCAGATTCACAGCTCCAGAGTCACTGCATAAAAGACCTCAAAGTTGCCACTTGTACCCCGAAAGAAAGCCTTATTTCTTGTAGTAACAGAGTTGATATTGCCTAAAACCAAACCCAGAGTCTTATCATAAGAGTGGCTGAATTACAATGCCAACTGGATGTGTCTAGGAAGCTTCTATGACTTTGCCTTGGTCAAGTTATGCTGACTTTCCCTATATTGTGTGTTGTCTTTCCCTTCATCAAAGTTAACACTTGTCTACTATCAAGTTAGTGATTTCCCTTCCCCCACCCTCCCCCCCACCGTAACCATCAAAGATTGTTTTTTTCTGTGTGTAAACATTTACTTGAATTTTTATACTAGTGGTCTCATAGAAATACGTCCTTTTGTGATGGACTTATTTCAGTCAGCATAATGCCTTTCAGATTCATCCACGTGGTGAGATGTTTCACAAATTCATCATTATTGTTTACTGTTACAGAGTATTCCATTATGTCTCTGTACCGTAATTTGTTTATCCATTCATCTGTTGAGGGTCATTTAGGTGGCTTGTGTCTTTTTCTACTATGAATAAAGCTGCAGTGCACATGAGTGGGCATGTCTATTCATACGACGGCTCTTATTACTCTACGATCTATTACTAGGAATGGGATTGCTGGATAATATGGTATTTCGATTACTAGCTTTTTAAGGAGGTGCCATATCATTTTCCAAAGTGGTTGTAGCATTTGACATTCTTGCCAGCAGTGCATAAGAGTTCTGATCTTCCCGTAACCTCTCCAATATTTGCTATTTTCTGGTTTTTTGATTAGTGCCAGTAATGTCGAGGTGAGATGGAATCTCTTTGTAGTTTTGATTTGCATTTCTCTAATGACCAGGGATCACAAGCATTTCCTCAAGTGTTTGTTAGCCACCTGAATGTCTTGTTTGGTGAAGTATCTGTTGACATCCTTGGCTCATTTTTTAATATGATTATTTGTCTTTGAGTTATTGAAGTGTTTTATACATTTTAGAGATTAGACTCTTGTCAGATATGTCATAGCCAAATTTTTTTTCCCATTCTGTAGGTTCTCTTTTTACTCTTTTGGTGAAGTCTTTTGATGAGTATAAGTGTTTAATTTTTAGGATCTCCCAGGTATCTAGTTTATCTTCTAGTGTTTGTGTATTGTTAGTTATGGTTTGCATTCTATTTATGCCATATATTAGGGCCCCAGCACTGTCCCTATTTTTTCTTCTATGATCTTTATAGTTTTAGGTTTTATATTTAGGTCTTGGATCCATTTTGAGTTAGTTTTTGCATATGGTGTGAGGTATGGCTCCTGTTTCATTTTTTTACAGACGGATATCCAGTTTTGCCAGCACCATTTGTTAAAGAGACTGTCTTTTCCCCAATTAACAGACTTTGGTCCTTTGTCAAAGATCAGCTGACCATAGGTGGATGGATGGATTTACTTCTGGGTTCTCAATTCTGTTCCACTGGTCTATGTTCCTGTCATTGTGCCAGTACCAGGCTGTTTTGACTACCGTGGCTATATAGTAGGTTCTTAGATCAGGTAGTGTCAGGTCTCCTACTTTACTCTTTTTCTTCAATAATGCTTTGCTTATCTGGGGCATCTTTCGTTTCCATATAAATATGGTGATTAGTTTTTCCATCTTGTTAAAGAATGCTGTTGGTGTTTGGGTCAGGATTGCATTCTATCCCTAGATCGCGTTGGGTAGAATTGACATTTTCGCAATGTTTAGTCTTCCTATCCATAAGCATGGTATGTTTTCCATTTAGTTAGATCTCTTTTGGTTTCTTACAGTAGTGTTTTGCAGTTTTTGAAAAAAAAAGCTTTTAAAGATGTTATTAGTTAACATGAGGTCATAAGGGGGTAGTGTGGATCCTAATCCACTCTGAGTGGTGTCCTGCAAAAGAGGAGAAGAGACACAGAAAGACACACAGTGGAACAAATGACCATGTGACTATAGAGTTATGTTGCAGCTACAAGCCAGAAAACGCATGGGGCTATCAGAACCTGAGTGAGATAAGAAAGTATTTTCCCCTAAAGCCTTCAAAGAGAACATGGCCCTGCCAACACCCTGAATGTGGACTACTAGCCTCCAGAACTGACAGACAATAAATATATGTTGTTTAAAGCCACTCAGTTTTGTGGCACTTCGTTATGGCCACCCTAGAACACTAATACAGAAGAGTTACATAACCTT
The DNA here is from genome assembly GCF_000243295.1 of Trichechus manatus latirostris. Classification (NCBI taxonomy): domain Eukaryota; kingdom Metazoa; phylum Chordata; class Mammalia; order Sirenia; family Trichechidae; genus Trichechus; species Trichechus manatus. Next base: position 43,928 of record NW_004444424.1, on the reverse strand, counting down.
TAAACAGTCACACAGAAAATCAAGGAGAAGAATCTGGACTCTTGACAATAAGCTCTGGAATCATCTTCTGACATCAAGCTGCCTCTCCCATCCCACTGTGCCCTAAAACAACTCACCTGGACTCCAGTTCATCCTCCCACCTAAGACTCCTCTGCAGCATCTCAGACAAGACAATGTTCAACCTTGCTTTGACTCATCACACCAACCGAGGAACGGGAAAATTAGCTCGAAAGGCAGCGCATACTTTCTGTGGTCAGAGACTTCTTCTATGGGGGTCAAACTCCAGGCAGCTCATCCACTGGTCACCCTGAAGGCAAATCGCATACCCACCTCCACCAACAAGATGTCTTTATACTTCTTCTGAGAGGACTCCTTGTATGGGATCTGTTTGATTATGAAAAGCATTTGGGTGAGGAAGGTGGGGAGGAGAACCCAAGAGAGAAGGAACCAACAATGTCACTGGAGGGCAGGAAAAGTGGGAGACAGTCAGCCAAA
>NW_004444424.1:40397-41255 GCF_000243295.1 Trichechus manatus latirostris | reverse complement strand
ATGTGAGCAATTGATGGTCTGTCCCCAATCAACCCCTGACCTTGTTCTGACTGATGAAATTGAGCTTTCCATCATCTCTTTCCATAGACGTAGTCAGTTTGGTTCCTTGTTTTCCATCCGATGAGGTTCACATGTACAGTTGCCATTTATGTTGTTGAAAAAAACGTATTTGCAATGAATAAGTCGTTGGTCTTACAAAATTCTTTCATGCGATCTCCAGCGTTGTCTCTGTTACAAAGACCGTATATTCCAGCTACAGATCCTTCTTCGTTTCTAGGTTTTGCATTTCAGTCACCAGTAATTATCAATGCATTTTGATTGTATGTTTGATCAATTTCAGACTGCAGAAGTTGGTAAAACTTTCAATTTCCTCATCTTTGGTATTAGTGGGTGTCATGGATCGATTTGTGTTCCCCCATAATATCTGTCAACTTGTCTAGGTCATGATTCCCAGTATTGTATGATTGTGTACCATTTCGTAATCTGATATGACTCCCTTATGTGTTATAAGCTCTATCATTATGATGTAATAAGATGGATTAGCAGCAGTTATACAGATGAGGTCTACAAGATTAGATAGTGTCTTCAGTTGGTCTCTTTTGAGATATGAAAGACAGAAGTGAACAGAGACACACAGGAACCTCATACCACCAAGAAAGCGGTGCCAGGAGCAGAGCTCATCCTTTGGACTTGAGGTTCCTGCGCTCAGAAGCTCCCAAACCAAGGGAAGATTGATGACATGGACCTTCCTCTAGAGCTGACAGAGAAAGCATTCCCTTGGGGTCTACGCCCTGAATTTGCATTTGTAGCCTACTAGACTGTGAGAGAATAAACTTCTCTTTGTTAAAGCCATCCACT
>NW_004444424.1:36228-39397 GCF_000243295.1 Trichechus manatus latirostris | reverse complement strand
GTCCGTTGCAATGGCCACACAGAACTCACAGACCATACTTACAGTTAATTGGTTTATTAAGGAAGTAACAGGGTACAACTTGGGATCAGGATCAGGAAGCATATAGGCAAAGTCTCCCTTCTTTAGTGCAGAACAGTTCTCTCAGCTCCTCTTGGTGGAGGAAGCAAGCAGACCCTTCTCTCTGCCATGCACACCTCTTCTTGGCTGTGCAGACCTCCTCTAGCCCCCTCAGGAAAAGCCGCCTCTCGGCCCACTAAGAACAGGCTCCTCTCTGTCACCTGAGGACAGGCTCTCCTGGGACATTGCCTGTCCCCTCAGGAGAGGCTCTTCTTGGTCCTGTCATCTGTTATCACTGACTGCCTCAGGGCCCATTCCAGACTTGTCACTGTCTTCAGTGTTACAGACCTTGACCTGTGTTACAGCTCTTTTAGGAGGACCCTTGCCTCCTCCCTCTCTCTGCTTCTTCTCTCTTCCCTCTTCTTTCTTCTGTCTGCCTCTTCCTGCTGCTTCTCCTCCTGCTTCTTTCTGTCTGAAACCTCTATATGGTTGGCTGCTTATATATAAAAACTCCTCATCAATTTCAAGGCATGTCCAATCCCAGCAGTGGGCCACAAACTGACCAATCCCCTCTCACTAGGCCACAGACATTTCATTTTCATAGTAGGTTACAGACGTTTCCTTTGCATTGTCTATTGACCAATCCCTGTAAGATGCATACCAATCATAAGGCAGTCTAGAGCCCAGGACTGGACAAAAAAAGGACAAACCACCATTTGCTTACAGCTTAACCAGGAAATACCAATCAACCTGGACAAAATTAACAAACCCTCTGGAGTAGGATTTGGGCAAAAGTAACTCCTCCGGGGTTAGGGCAAAAACCTCTCAAGCTGTTTTTCCAAAGAACTAAGGCAGAAGGCCACATAAAGGAGCTCATTTCACCACAGACGGTACGAAGGTAGATTCTATGTATAAATCTTTTTCTCTGCTATCTGTTTTAGAAGATAACTTGTATGAGCAATACTTGTAAATCTGTGTTAATGCCCGTGCAGTGTATAAAGATAAAATCTGTATGACAATAAGAGCAAAAAGGAGGCAGGAGAACAGAGATATACACATAGGAAGGCTGAGTAGTGAATGTCTTAGAGCAAATGTAAAAGTGTGGTTGTGACCTGTGAGAAGGAGAAATAGGGCAAAAGTTAGGAGCGTTAGGTTGAGGAGCTGTTTGGATTAAATTGTGTCCACCTATTTGTCATTGGTTGCTTGCATGTTGCTCTGATACTTAAGAGGTTTCAGCAGAGCTTCCAGACTAAGACAGACTAGGAAGAAACCCTGGTGATCTACTTCCAAAAATCAGCAAATGAAAACACAGTGGATTTCATAAGGGTCTGATCCCGCAACTGATCATAAGGATGGTGCAGGACCTGGCAGTATTTTGTTCCATTGTGTATGAGGTCACTATGAGTCGGGACCAACTGGATAGTGGCTAATGACAACAATGAATTACTCAAAAATTATTTGCTGCCCATCCTCATAACTTTGGACTCTGCAGGTTTAAGAGATCTTAGCACCCAAAGAGCAAGGTTTCCACCGGGGTTCACTAAAATGATTACATTCAATTGGAAGGTGAAACTTCTACTGGTCCTTTCAGGGTCTTCAGTCAACCATATCTGCAGGTTTGAAAAAAAGGTATAACTATGTTTTCTAGGATTCTATTATCAAGGGGAAATAATGTTCAGTAGGAACAGAGTAGACAATGCCTGGAGCTCTGTATATAAATACAGGGTGGGTGATCACGGTTTCAAACCTCAGGAGTAAAGGTTTGGGTCACAACGCCAAGTAAAGAACTCTTATCAACTGTGGTACTGACTGAGGACAATGAAAATCTGGAATGGAGTGAAAGAAGTTATCGATACCAACTATATTGGCATGACCAGTTGTGGAGACAAAGACTATAATAGCTACTAAGTTCTTTATGTGGATACATATATTTTAAACAAACTTCCTTTTCTTTCCCCTATCCATTTCTGTTACTATTTTGTATGTGGAATATTTGTGGCATCTGCCTTTCTAATATACCCATAAGTTTCGGGATATCAAGGTAAGATGGTGAATAAAGTAGAGAAAGAACGAACATTCTCCAGAATAGGATATGATGCCTGACAAGAGTTTGGAGCTTCCTTTTTTGGGGAGAGGGTAAGAATGTTTTTGTTTGTATAAAGGATAATTAGGAGTTTGTATGTTGATATTGTGGTCAGAAATTTAAATGTACAAAGAAGGGTGTATACGGATTCTGAGTAGTTCTAAAGGAGTAGACAGTGGCTGATACCATTCTCATCCTCCTTCTAACTTTCCTCCTTATTCTAAAGCCAAAAATTGTATTCCACAGACCCCACTAAAGCTAAGGTTCCAGGTGTCATTCAGAGTTCTTCAATCAGATGCACTCACAAAAAGACTATAGTTCAGAACTTAGTTAAATAAGGGGAAAGACAAATATGCCACCTTTCTGATTCAGCAGCTTCCTGATCATGGAGAGGACCACATAATTTATGGGCAGCTTCTTAATCTTGAAAGAGGTAGTAGCTCTCTTGAGGTCCTAGTGCTTTAGTGTGGTTTAGGGAGTCAATCATGAAAAGTCAAGCCAGAATCTGTTTACTAAAAAAATGTTGAGCTATCCATACCAAAAAACAAAACAAAACAGAAAAACTGTTGCTGTCGAGTTGATTACAACTCATGGTGACCCCCGTGTTGCAGAGTAGAAATGCTCCCTAGGGTTTTCTTAGCTGTAAACTTTACAGAAGCAGATCACCAGACTTTTCTTCTGCAGTGCCACTGGGTGGGTTCAAACAGCCAACCTTTAGGTTAGTAGTCGAGTGCAAACCATTTGCACCACCTGGGTACCTGCGCGATATACACCCCTTAATCTATACCTTTTAGTAAATCTTTCCTGTTTAAACTCATTGGAATGAATTTTGTTGTCTGCAACTAAGGATATTGGCTACTTTACATCTGAGTTATATTTTAAGTGTTTTCAGGGTATATCACCAAGAATTTCAGATTAAATTTCACTCTTCAACTAAGATAAATTTGCATGTCTACCACAACAATCAAATCACTAGATGAACAGTGCCAGGGAGTAGAGATTGATTGACTTAGCACAAGCTGTGATGGT
>NW_004444424.1:30650-35925 GCF_000243295.1 Trichechus manatus latirostris | reverse complement strand
TCCCCCCGCCCCAGCAGAGAGTCAGATACACATATTTTTGTGTAGGCATATCTGAATGATTTGTTGCTGCTGTTAGCTGCTATCAAGTCAGTCCTGACTCATGACAATCCCATACACAAAAGGATGCCCGATCTTGTGCCATTCCCATTATTGGTTAAGGATCAGACAATATTCCAGTGTGATCCATAAGGTTTTTATTGGCTGATTTTCAGAACTAGATCACTAGACCTTTCTTCCTGGTCCAAGCTAGTCTGGAAGCTCTGCTGAAACTGGTATCGCATCATAGCCAACAGTAAGCCTCCACTGATGGATGGTGGCTTTGAATAAGGCTTACTTGCAGGAAAATGAACTAAGGTCTCCCCCATAGGAGGCAACAATAAATCAAATTCAGACAAATTACTTATGATGCCAAAAGCTGACAATTGGTGCTAACCCAATAAAACCACACTTTCTTAAGAAACTGGAAACTTTCCTAGAAGAGGTTAGGGGCTCCATGGCAGACACTGGACTTCACTTGAGACAGAGTTTCCTAAAGACTGGACTGTGCTACTGTGGGGGCCAACTGCCAAGCAGACCTTCAAACTGCTGCTGAAGGAAATGTGTTACCAGAAATAAGAGGCATTTGCAAGAAGTACAGTGTCAACAACTGAAGGCACATCACAGTGTGAGGTGGAGGCAGAGAAGTGACAGAAATTAAGAAAAAGCGTGCAATGTTCTGTATTCGAAACCATATCTGGCTTTAAAGCTGTAAATGCCTCCTTCTCTATGAAGTTGTGTGTCTCAGGATTCTTACAGGTATTAGGTAAAGTTGACAATCAGAGAGACCTGCATGTTAGGTTTCTGACCACACAGAAACCAAAAGGAAGGAAAGACCTTGTCTTAGTCATCTAGTGCTGCTAGACAGAAATATCACAAGTGGATGGCTTCAACAGAGAGAAATCCATTCTCTCACAGTCCAGTAGACTACAAGTCCAAACTCAGGGTGTCAGCTCCAGGGGAAGGCCCTCTCTTCTCTGTCAGCTCTGGAGGAAGGTCTCTGTCATCAGTCTTCCCCTGGTATGGGAGCTTCTCTGTGCAGGAACCTCAGGTCCAAAGATGCGCTCTGCTCTTGGCACAGCTTTCTTGGTGGTATGAGGTTCCCATGTGTCTCAGCTCACTTCTGTCTTTCATATCTCAAAAGAGATAAGCCCGGGACACTATCTAATCTTGTAGACCTCATCAGTATAACTGCTGCTGATCCATCTTATTACATCATAGTGATAGAGTTTACAACACATAAGGAAATCACATCAGATTACAAAATGGTACACAATCATACAAAACTGGGAATCACGACCCAGCTGGATATTCTGGGGGAACACAATTCAATCCATGACAGACCTCAACGCCTGTGCTGAGATTCGATTAGAGAGATTTATTTAGTGAGAAACCAAAAATGACAAGCAGATTACAGACCAGATAGAGCATGGCATTGCAGGAGAATCTATAATGAAGTCTTACTGAAGAGGTTTGGAATTCACCACAGAAGTTTCCAAATTATTGCTCTTGGTGAATCTATTTGAGGAGGATGAAGAGACAGTTGCAATATTTGTCATGTAGGCCAAACAGATGGGTTGGACTGGGATACATCAGTTCAGGTTTAGGTAAGTGGAGGTAACACAAGTATGTTGAGCCCCTAAAGTTAGATTTCTGCAAAGTAAGGTTTTGGGTTAGGGGATAAACAGGCCCTACTATAGCCACAGAGGTATCCTCAGACCAAATCGTAGGCAGTATTTGCATATGCAGTAATCATTAATTAATCTTCATGTGTGTGAGGGGACAGAAAATTGTCACATACCAAACACTTACGACCACCCAGGCCTTAGTACCTAGCTGTTGTTGTTGTTGGGTGCTGTCGAGTTGATTTCCACTCATAGAAACCCCATGTGACAAAAAGTAAAACTTCCCTACAGGTTTTCTTGACTTTAGTCTTCATGAAAGCAGATCATCAGGTCTTTCTCCCACAAAACCACTGGATGGGTTCAGACCACCAACCTTTCCGATAACAGCCAGGTGCTTAACCGTTTGCACCACCAGGGCTCCTTTAGCAGCTGTCAAGTCCTAGTAAATGTGGTATAGATTCAGATAAACCAAAGAACTCCCCTGGATCTTGGGAGGCAGACAAATTCCACCTGATTTTTTTCAGTTAAGACAAGAAACTGCATCTTCTGGCAGATCGTGACTAGTGGTAAACTCCATCCTGGGAGTTCAGAACTAAGGTCAGGAAATGAGAGGGAAGTCAGAGAGATGTGTAGTTCTAAACTTACAGGCAAAGGGGCTTAATAGATAAGTTATTCTTCTCCTCTTATAAAAGGAAAAGACCCTGGGAAGCGGGGCTGACGCAGGCAGGACATCTACCAAATGATGCTCTCCTCCAGTGAGTGGGAGCACGATACCACATCTTTTCCCCTTGGAGCTGCTGGTTGGTTTGAACCACAGACCTTTTGGTTAGCAGCTTAGCACTTAAACAGTGTGCCACCAGGACTCCTTAAACTGACCATTAAAAGCATAAATCATAAGATATCATTTTTGGGCTTGATCCGTCTGGTAGCTTCCTACTGCATTCAAAATAAATCCATATTCCCTACTCACCCTACAAAGCCTTCCCTGCCTCTGACTCTCCCATCTGCAAGTATCTTCCTCACTCATTTTACTCCAGCCACGATCCTTCCTTCTGTCCCTCAAGCAGGCCAAGCTCTTTTCTGCAGTGCAATCCTTACACACTATGTTTTCTCTTCCTAGAACACTCTCTGTCATCATTGAGGACTCAGTTTAATTGTCACCCCTTCCCAGGGAACTTTGTTGATGACGAGCCCCCACCACACACCTCCACCAAACTACTATTAGTCTATCACGTTACTTTAAGTGTCAGTCAGGATTTTTGGTTACTTCTAACAGAAGTCAACTGAGTAATTCAAGCAGAAAATAAATACTTTGTGAAAGGTCCAGATGACCACGCTTTGTGACTACAAATCCAGGAGCCACTCCCAAAGTCGACCATTAGAGCTGGTCCAGTAGAAGTTGGTCTATCACTGCTGTCTCTGGCACAGATGTTGTACATCATGCTCCAACACCACTGACTAAGGACAATTGTCCTGTCCCAGAAGTGCTACCACCACTGTGTCTGGTAACTGATGTGGCTGCTGCCACAACTCCTATTGCCAGTGGGAGATCCTGTGATCCATGTCACTAGCTTGTTTTTGAAAGTCTGGGGTAGCTGCACCTGATTGGAGGACCCTAGGCCAAGTGATGTCTCAGCAAATGAAGCTGGGAAAGTGAATATCTGGCATTTCCAGCATCTATAGGAGGAAGTAAGCTCTGATTCATAAAGTAGAAAGTTATACAAATATGAGAAGGAAGTTCAGATGCTAGACTGATCTGTACCACATCTTTTTAATTTTCACAGAACTCTCATAATTATCTGATATGTTTTTACTTGCTTGTTTTTAACAGTTACATTCACTACAATAAAAGCTCTGTGAGAGCAGAGACTTTGCTTGTTCACCACAGTATTCCCAGCAACCTTGACAGTGCCTAGCTGGTTAAAAATTTATTGAATGAAGGTAGGCTGAGTGCCCAGAGGAGTAAAAATTTGTATCAAAGGAGTAGAGTGTCCCGAAAGAGAAATTAATTACAAATCAAGTGCCACAAGATGTTCCTGTAAGACTAGGACTGAGTGGTGACAATGAAGTTTGATAATTAGGACATTATTAGAGGCATAACCAAAACTAAACCCATTTCCGTTGAGTAGATTCTAAGTAAGAGCAAATTCAGCAGAGTAATACAGCAATGGTTTAAGGAGAAAATGACGGCAGCAGAGACAGCTGAAATTAATTTCTTCCCATATATACAATCAAGTGGGAAAATCAGAGAATTATTTATGAACTTTCATATTTTCAGTTTCTTTTTTCTGAAATTGTATCAAAGGCCATGTTGGGTGCAATTTCCAAGAGTCTGGGAGGGTGACAGTCATGGACTTGAATCAAGACTGCCATTGTCAAGATCAATGCATATTGATTGGCAAGATCGATACATCAAATTACCTCTGCTACTTGGTTGCCTTGTCTGTAGAAATGCAAATAATTCTGTTTTGTGAGTATCAAAAAAAGCTCTTCTTTTCCCATGCATTCAGACTGTCAGAAACCCCCACACCCCCGCCACAGTGAGCAGGACTGTGTGGGAATCTGTCCATCTACAACAGAACTTCCCCTTGGGCCCTAACATCTGAGAGATTGAGTGGAACTAGGATCCTGAGGGTGAGAAAAATGAGTTGCTGGTGCCTCACAGTATACTATTCCTGGTAGGTATGACTTTGAAGACAAATACAAGCACAAATATAACCTGACGGAATCGGTTTTCTTGAGCATCAGGAATGTCACTGTGGAAATGAGTGAACTCTATACAGTGAAAATCAAATTCCACTCAGGGAAATCTCAGCAGGATGTCTTCAGACTCTGTGTACACAGTACGTTCTGGGGCAATGCCCCAACCAGACATTCTGACTCCCATTTTATCTAAAGTCGGTTAGCTTAAACCTAGTAGGGGCTTAACAATTAAATTTACCCAAAGAATTTGGTCTTTGTCCTAGGTTCCTGAGAGATAACCTCCTAAACCTTGGGATTTCCCCAGTGGTTGAATTGTCTTTGATGAAGGATCCAAATCACACCTTACCTGACAGATTATGCTAGTGAGGTGATTCTTGAGTGGGAGCTGGCCAGGCCATAAAGACCTCATGTGATGTCAGCCCAACCTCAAGAGAGGGGACTGAAGGTTGAGCTCAACCAATCATGCATCTCTAATGAGGCCCAATAAAGGCTCTAGACATGGAAGTTCCACGACCTTCCTGGCAGGTGATAGACATCAATGTATGTAGGAGGGCAGTACATCCCCTTTTGGGACATAGAAGCTTCACGTTCAGAGCCCTCCCAGACTATGTCCAATGCATCTCTTCATTTGTATATTTTTTGCTATAATAAAACTATAATCATAAGTATAGCACTTTTCTGAGTTCTGTAAGTTGTTCTATCAAATTGACAAACCTGAAAGAGTAGTGGTAGCTAATAGGTCAGATTATGGCTGATGTCCTGAGGGGGTTAAAGGAACCCCTGAATTTGTAACCAGCAGCTCAGAAGTGAGGGTGTCATGGGAACCTCAAGCTTGTTACTGGTATCTGAAGTCTTGGGCAGACTTGGTAGTCTGGAGGACTATGCCCTTTAACTTGTGAGGTCTGACTTAG
>NW_004444424.1:28754-29793 GCF_000243295.1 Trichechus manatus latirostris | reverse complement strand
CCTATGCCAAAATCAGTCTCCTGATACACTCTCAAGTGAGTCTAAGGTAATCAAATCATGTGCTCAGAGGCCAGGGGTCCCTGGGAATCCAGGCTGTTCTGCCCACTGTCTAGCCCTGGGTCCAGTTCTTGTTTGGACAACACAGTGGCTGTGCTGGGTCCCCACAGCAGGCTAGGAGCTGTGGATAAGGATGGAAACTGCCAATGGTGTGGACACCTCCTGTGTAAGTCTCCTCATCCACAATCTCATCAGATCTTCACTGACACCCAGTGAGGAGGGGGAGCAGGGAGTCTAGGCAATGCAGTTGAAGCCAAGGCAAGGGAAAACCTCACTGAGAAGATGGGTGAGAACCCGGAAGAGAGGAGGCAAAAGCAACGTGCTGTCGTTGGGGGAGTGTGGTGGGGAGCAAGGTTCCTGGGCAGAGCTAGAGCAAGTGCAAAGCCCCTGAGGAGTTCAGAGAGAGAGGTCTGAGCTGAAGCTGCTAATGCAGACCAGAAATGCCTTGAAGATAAAAGAGATGGAAGAAGATTGCCTGGTAAGACAATGCCAGACCCCAGACCATTCACACCATAATCCCTGAGGTCAAGCCCAGGGAATGATATTTTCTTAGCTGCCCAGGTGAAACCACTGTGCAGCCACGTTTGAGAACCACTGGCCTGGAATACACACCTAAGGCCCAGCAGAGGATGTAGCTGCCTGCTTACAGGAGCCCAAAGGACTCTGAACTCAGATAGACCAGGGAGGAGGGAGGGGGGCTTAGAAGGGGGGCTGAAACAGGGAGACTCATGGGAGGTTTGGGTATGAAATCCTCAGTCCCGCAACACAGGCACTGACCATCCAGGAGCCAGGAAGTTCCTGCTAGACCCAACAAGGGAGGGCTCCTCTTAAAAACAGAAACAAGCAAAACTCCTGAATGTTCTGTCTGGAGGGAACTAAGGCAGCCAGTGTGGGTGATGGGGCCTCAGAAGAAAGCCTCCTCTGTCTGATATCTAGAGGTTCCCAGTATAGAAGCAGCTGCCTGCCTCCACCCCAAAATGAA
>NW_004444424.1:16857-18831 GCF_000243295.1 Trichechus manatus latirostris | reverse complement strand
CAGTCTAGGGATGGGAGCCAAAGAGCAACCCAAGACACCTCTTTTCCATTAACAAGTTCCTTCCCAATAACAAGATGGCTCGCTGGGCACAGACTCCAAGACGGTCAGGGTGGGGAATTATGTCACCCACATTGGGGAATGTCCTGAAACATCCTGACCCCAATTGGAAACACCCTTTTGGTGGGAAGATTGCTCAGGACCCTGACCCTGAAGACACTCACTCAGAGCTCTCTGCTGACCACCGCCATCAGCTCATAACCCCCTCCCTACATGTCCCATCTGCTGTTGTGGAAAAGGCCAGGGTTTAGGATGAGGCAGAATTAGGTTGAATCTCATCTTTTCATTTATTACCCAAGGAACACTGGGAAAATTGCTGAACTTACATGAGCCTTCAAGCTCATCACAACAACTGTAAATACATACCTACTTCTACAGAGTCACTGAATTGATTACATGAGACCTCATGCATGAGCCCAGTGAAATCACTGGTAGATACTCCACAAATACCATCCTGTTGCTGTCAAGTTGATTCCGACTCATGGTGACTCCGTGTGTGTTCCATAGGGTTTTCAACAGCTGATTTCTCAGAGGTAGATCACCAGGCCTTTCTTCCAAGGTGCCTGTGGGTGGACTGGAACCTCCCCCCTTTCAGTTAGCAGCTGACAGCATTAGCCATTTGTTTTCTTTTCTTTTTTTTTTACTATATTTCTTTAATTGTGCTTTAGGTGAACATTTACAGGGCAAATTGGTTTCTCATTAAATAATTAATATACAAATTGTTTTGTGACATTGGTTGCAACCCCACGATGTGTCAGCACTCTCCCCTTCCCCACACTAGGTTCCCAGTTTCCATTTATCCAGTTTTCCTGTCCCTTCCTGCCTTCTCATGTTTGCTTTTGGGCTGGTGTGCCCATTTAGTCTCATATACATGACTGAACTACGAAGCAAGTTCCTCACCTGTATTATTGTTTGCCCTACAGACTTCTCTAATCTTTGACTAAAGGGTGAACCTCAGGAGTGACTTTAAAAGGGTGTCCAGGGGCCATACTCTCCGAGTTTCTCCAGTCTCTGGCAGACCAGCAAGTCTTGTCTTGCGTGTGTGTGTGTGTGTGTGTGTGTGTGTGTGTGAATTTTAATTTTGTTCTACATATTTTCCCACTCTGTGCGGGACCCTCTACTGTGATCCCTATCAGAACAGTCAGTGCTGGTACCTGGGCACCATCTAGTTGTTCTGGGCTCAGTCTGGTGGAGGGTGTGGTAGTTTTGTGGTCCATTAGTCCTTTGGACTAATCTTTCGCTTGTGTCTTTGGTTTTCTTCATTCTCCTTTGCTCCAGCTGGGATGGGACCAGTAGATGTATCTTAGATGGCTGCTCACAGGCTTTTAAGACTCCAGATGCTACTCACCACAGTCGGATGTAGAACATTTTCTTTATAAACTGTTATGCCAATTGACTTAGATGTCCCCTGAGACTATGGTTCTCAGCCCTCAACCCAGTAAGGCAGGTGTGCTAACCATTTGCACAACCCAGAGACATTCAACAAACACACCTATTTTATTCCAAATCCCTTATCTAGGAGATACTTCCATTATGAACGCATTGGTTTCATCACCAGACCAGAATTCCAGGATCGCCCTCTAGTGGTACTTCTTTTTCCTAATTTTTTTTTTTTTTTTTTGTTAAATAAAACCGTCTTTGAGGACAGGAAACACCTGAACATATAACCCACTAATTCCTTCAGCCGACTCCTTTCTACAACTTAAAATATGAGCCACTGATAGCCATTTGTAATGAAATTAAAAATATAAATATGTCTGTTAAACACTTGCCCCACACACACTGGATTCTTCACTCAACAGAAAGAAATGCCATTAAAACTAAGCAGACGGATAAGCAAAGCACATTACACATTGTGGACAGAAAACGAAAACAAATAGGTTCCAAAACAAGGAATGCAATTATTTCACATGTGCA
>NW_004444424.1:13450-15262 GCF_000243295.1 Trichechus manatus latirostris | reverse complement strand
GGAAGAAACAGCTTGAACTAAGACACAGAGGAGAGTCCAAAGGCATGATGCAGAAAGAGTCTGTAGTCCAGCCTGTAGTCTGCACCAGGTTCGGGAGAGTGCAGTAAAGATGCCTATCAAGAACTCGTAGGCACATATTTTTTTCACATTTAACATTTCTGAATTGAGATGCATCTTTGACTCAATGTTACTGAATGATACGTAAAATGTTGATATATCTAAAAATCCATAGAAATGTAAATTTGGCAAAAATTTACTGCTGCTATTAATTATAAGAAAATAAAAGTGATTGCCCTTGATGATAGAGGCTGTGGGGAACAAAGGGGGAAATGAAACTATTTTTTTCTGTAAACGATTGTTCAAATTTTTTAATTGTGTGTAGCCCATGACTTTCGTCATCAGGAGTTATCTGCCAGGCAGAACATAGTGAAATTTGTTTTCTTTGTATCACTACTTTTTTGAAAATTAAGTAATTATTAGAAACATTAAATAATATTACCTGTTGAGTATTTATGTGAGGCACTGAGTCATGGAAGCAAAAACCAAAACCAAACCCATTGTCATCGAGTTGATTCTGACTCATAGTGACCCTATAGGACGGAGTAGAACTGCCCTATAGGGGTGGTAAGGAGTACCTGGTGGGTTGCAACTGCCAACTTTTTGGTTAGCAGCCATAGCTCTTAACCACTATGCCAGAAGGGTGATTCCTTGCTTAATCCTTACAAGAGTTTGATGAAGTCTGTCCTGTTAGTATCCTCATTGACTCATGAGAAATTGGCGGTGCAGAGAGCTTAGGTGACTTGCCCAAGGTCACACAGCCGATGAGGGGGAAGCCAGGCTTCCACCCTCAGGCTCCTGGTGCTACTCTCTTAATCCTGGAGGCCCTGCTGTGAGTTCGCCAGATGGTGACCAGGCACAGAGTACCTTCCAGCGCTGCGTCCAACATCTCAAGCCACCTCCAAACCGACCTGAGAGGCAGGGATTCCTCTGCCCACTTTACAGGAAAGAAAACCAGCTCAGACAGGTGAAGAGGAGACAATGGACAGGATGACCAAGACCAACCTGGGGGAGCCATGAATACCAGGTTGCTGTGCACGCACTGCTTCTTCTCAGGTCTTCAAAACAGCCTCTGCTTTCAGGGACCAGGGCTTGGCATTTACACCTTGAAGTGCGTGCTCTCCCTTCTCAAGCACAAAGGCTGCTCCTGGCCTCATAGCCCCAGGAAACACCTATCTCTCATCTCCTCTCCCCAGTCAATCTGCCGGCACTTCTCAGACTTGGCCTCAAGGGGAGGGGCAGATGATCCCCCATTCTCCAATTTAAGGCCGTTTCACCACAAAAGTCTGTTATCTGGATCAAGAGCTCAGGTCTGAGACACGGGAACCTCAAGGGTCCCTCATTCACCAGTCGTAACCCACACCCAGTCCTCTACTGCCTCTTATGTAGATTCAAATCCCAGACCAAAACAATTCTCACCCATGCCAATCAGAGACTCTGGATGTCAAGAGCCCCAACCCTGATCCCATCCTAGGCCTCTACATTGGAACCTAACTTCTGACTTGCCTGAGCTGTGATTCACCAATAGGGGCATGCCAAAAACTCCAAAGAGCATCTCCATGTGCCACTAACATTTGAAGCACCTTTGGATGAGCTGAATCACATGGCGCAACTGGCAGAGTACTTTGCATGGCAGCCTGAACCTGTTTAAGAGCCTTGTCTTGTTATAGGCCCTACTCAAAACTAGCAGCTTTTTGAGTCACTTGATAAATAGGCCAGAGTAGCACAGCCAAATGAGGAATATGTTGCCTCCAA
>NW_004444424.1:12139-13350 GCF_000243295.1 Trichechus manatus latirostris | reverse complement strand
GATTGTTTCTTTCTTGTATTGCTTTTGGAGGTGTGTGCATTTTTCTAGGAAGAAATTCCTGAGCTTCCTTCAGAGGCTCAAAAGGGTCCATGACTCAAAGTAGAAGTGTCAACACCCTAACAAGGCCAGCCAGAAACCTTGGGATCACTTCCAGCTCAGTCAGCACTCACTGAGGACCAAAGCCTCATGGGAGTAGCACATGAGGGAGATACGCATCCTCCCCTCAGGGACATCATCCAGCAGGGAGAATACAAGGTCCAGGACACACCGTCAGGGGGACTGTGGCAGTCTCCTTAACCATGGGAGCACGGAGAGGTCAAGGGAAGGGCCTGGGAGACTTCATGGACAAGTGAGGACTTGAGCCTAAACCTTAAACCATGGGCATTATTTCAACAAGCAGATTTAGGGGAGGTGGGAGAAAGGTCACTCCAGGGGAAGAAACAGCTTGAACTAAGACACAGAGGAGAGTCCAAAGGCATGATGCAGAAAGAGTCTGTAGTCCAGCCTGTAGTCTGCACCAGGTTCGGGAGAGTGCAGGAATGATGCCTATCAAGAACTCATAGGCACATATTTTTTTCACATTTAACATTTCTGAACGGAGATGCATCTTTGACTCAATGTTACTGAATGATACATAAAATATTGATATATCTAAAAATCCATAGAAATGTAAATTTGGCAAAATACAGTAGCTGCTATTAATTAGAAGAAAATAAAAGTGATTGCCCTTGAGGATAGAGGCTGTGGGAAACAAAGTGGGAAGTGAAACTATTTTTTTCTGTAAACGATTGTTCAAATTTTTTAATCGTGTGTAGTCCATGACTTTTGTCATCAGGAGTTATCTGCCAGGCAGAACATAGTGAAATTTGTTTTCTTTGTATCACTGCTTTTTTGAAAATTAAGTAATTATTAGAAACGTTAAATAATATTACTTGTTGAGTATTTATGTGAGACACTCAGTCATAGAACCAAAAACCAAAACCAAACCCATTGGCATCGAGTCAATTCTGACTCATAGTGACCCTATAGGATTGAGTAGAACTGCCCTATAGGGTTTCTATGGAGTGCCTGGTGGGTTGCAACTGCCAACTTTTTGGTTAGCAGCCATAGCTCTTAACCACTACGCCAGAAGGGTGATTACTTGCTTAAGCCTTACAAGAGCTTGATGAGGTCTGTCCTGTTAGTATCCTCATTGACTCATGAGAAATCGG
>NW_004444424.1:9695-10791 GCF_000243295.1 Trichechus manatus latirostris | reverse complement strand
CATTTTTGGCAGTGTAGTGGGGTCCTTCCTCAAGGGGACCCTGCCTCCCCCTCATTCAAGGGGTTGTGGATCTGTAAACTGGCTCAAGTGTGAGAATTGACTGAAGGCCTGTGACTCCCTATTCCAGTGATTCGAGTTAGACTGATGTTCACTTCACCTAGATTTCTTCTCTTTATATAGATCAAGTAAATACTTAGCAGATTTCCAATCTATTTTACTCCCAGGGATATCATGACTAAGAGGCCAATGCCATAAGGCCATGCAACTCAGACTATTCTGATTATTACCTTGACTTCACTATTACAGCAACCACATCTACCTTGTCTTTGTCAATTGAGTGCCTCCACTTGACCCCCTACTACCATCGGATCCAATCAACCCCATTGTAGTTAGATGTCTTAATTCAGTTAGCTCAGTTTCCAAGTCAAATCTGACTTACATAAAATAGCAGTCACAGCAGTCTTCAAGGATGCTGGGGCTCCCTTCACACATTTGTTCCTCACCATTGTGGTCAAAGGTATAGCCTCTGGGTCTGTGGGTCTAACCTGATAAATCCACTCTAACATGCCGAATTCCATAAGCCTTTGGATACTTTCTTCTACAGTATACCAACACCAGTCTGGTACTGCAATTTAATTTAGTGTAGACCACCTCATAATCCGTGCTTCAGATAAGCTATTAGATTGTTTCCTAATCTCTTGAGCTGAAACACTGAATGAAGAATCTGTGCTGAGTGGGCCCATATCAGTAAACTCAGAATGATCCAACTTTATGTTCTTTGCACCATTATTCCACATCCTTAATAGCCATTCCCTTACATATTCCCCAGGTTTCTCTTTGTACATATTAAAAAAGTCAAGTAGTTTTTTTTTGGGTGTAGTGTACCTCCTCCTGGGTCACACTTTGTACTTCACCTTTTGGAACTCACTGGGACTTAAGTCTAGTTATAGGTCTAAAAGCAAAAATGGGTGGAGGGGATGTGTTTTGAGAACGTTCAGCAATATCTTGTAAGGCTCTGCCTCAGGCAGTGCCCCAGCTGATGACTCAGACTGGACCCCAGGCAATATCTCAGACAAAGGCTCTTCAGACACAGCTG
>NW_004444424.1:4714-7425 GCF_000243295.1 Trichechus manatus latirostris | reverse complement strand
TGTTCCCTAAGCACTGCTCCAGAGATTCTAGTGTGATTGGTCTGGGGTCTGGCTTTGCCTCACCAGGCAATCTCCTTCCATCTCTTTTGTCTTGCATACGTTTCTGGTCTGCATTAGCAGCTTCAGACCAGACCCCTCTCAACTCCTCAGGGGCTTTGCCCTTGCTCTGGCCTCTGCCCAGAAAGCCTGCTCCCCCTATACTCCTGCCATGACAGCACATTGCTTTCGCCTCCTCCCTTGCAGGTTCTCACCCATCTTCACAGTGATCTTTTCCCTGGAGCCTTGGTTATAATCACACCCCCAGGTACACTGTCCCTGCCCTGATCCCCCTCCTCTTTGGGTGTCAGCGAGAATCTGATGAGATTGTGGATGGGGAGATTTACATGAGAGGTGGCCTCACCATTGGCTGTTTTTATCCTTGTCCACAGCTCCCAGCCTACTGTGAGTGCCCAGCACAGCCACTATACTGTCCAAGAAAGAACTGGACCCAGGGCCAGGCAGTGGGAAGAACACCCTGGATTCACCAGGACTCCTGGCCTCTGAGCATATGATTTGATTCCCTTCGACACACCTTATGCTGTATCCGATATCAAAAACTAAAAACGGTGGACTCTGTTAAAGCAAAAGCAAAGAGTTTTATTAAATGTAAGATACAGTTTTAACTCGGGAAACGTTCAATCTCATAGAGTGAAATTAAATGTTCCAAAGAGCTGCAGGCATCCATGCAATATTTATATCATTAAACCAGGAACTAATAACATAATATTCTGATTGGCTTACAGGTGATCTGCAAGGGTCAAGGCTGTGTTAATGAAAATGGGGACTTTACAGTGATTGGGTTATGAGGGGTATTTGGGCATTCTGATTGGTGGCTTACAGTTCTGTTTTAAGACTCCTTGGGAACAAACCATAGAGATGAGCTGCTTGTGTTAAGGCTCCTAGGATACAAGCTAACAAAATTCTGATTGCTTCCTGGTGAGGTAAGATAATTGAGGTGGGATATCTGAAAGCAGGGCTTCTGTTATGATTGGTTTAAAGAGTCATTTTTTTTATTAGGTACCACTTGGTGACCATAAGGGGTTCACAAGGTAGTCACAAAGTAATCAGAGAACATTCATAATCTGCTAAAATAGCTTTTTTGCACAATGCAGTTCCCAGGAATGGCTTGCATAGCTTGGTTACAAAGAAAACATTTCTTTAGATACCACATTAATCTTTTTTAAAGATTACTTTCTTAGAGTAAAGCAGACCTTCTCAACATGGAGTTTAAGTTCAGACCCAGAGGTAGACTTCTTTTAGTCAAATGAAGTGCAGCAAAGAGTTTAATTTTAGGGCCCTCTTTCTCACAGAAGACTGATCTTGGCATAGGGAAGGTCATAGCCATCCATCCCGCTGGTCTGTAAGTCAGCACAGTCCTCTGTGAGAAGGGCCTGGGAGGCCCATTGCTGAGCTAGACACCACTGACAGGAAAATGGACACACCCTGTATATACAGACATTCAAAGAAAGTATGTGGGATTGAGCTGTACCCTCTCAGGCTGAGGGAAGGGCTGCCATGGCTTGCTGGGCTGTAAGAGCAGGTCTCAATCCCTCCCCTTACCTCAAATTCACCTCCTCTCCTCTGTGGCCATTCACACACCTCCACCCTCAATATTACTCTACCTCACCCTTCTCCAAGAATGATTCACAGGGAAATTCAAGAAGCCTCTCTCTGCCTCATTGGCCTCCCCAACCTGCCACCTCCCTCAGGGTCTCCTCCATCCACTGTCCATCCTACATGGTTCGAGATCAGTACTCCACTCAAGGTCTCTGCAGCCCTGCTCACACCCCCAAGGGTCTCCTCTGTCCAATCCTCCATGGTCTCCAGCACAGTCCTTCCTCTGGGTCTCCCAGCCTATCCCTTCCCTGGGGTCACCCAGTACCTGACAATCTCAGTCTCCGTCTTCTTTCTCTTCCAGATCCACACTCCAGCCCCTAGGCTCACCAAAAGAACTGTGGCAAAGCCATTTGCTCTAAAGAGAACCTAGGGTCAAAGCCTGGTGTCAAATCTACTTCCCTCAAGCCTAGTGGGAAGGTGTGAGGGTGGGACACCCATGGCCTGGCCTGTCTCCAAAGTGGGCATCCTTGCTGCGGCCCCAATAGGGTCCTTCCTCCCTAGTCTCTACACACTGCCACTGCCCCTTTAATCACTTCCTCCAGGTCCACTGTCACATCTCTGCACAGAGACCTAAGAGGCTCCCACTGATGTGTGTGCCATTAATCATACCCCACCCTGCCCCTCTTTCCCACTCTCAGACCCCTGAATAGAACTGAATTCTAAGAGGGAGAAGGGATGGAATGAACCAGGGTTACCAGACCTCAGAGCATGTTGTACTCTCTGGCTGGGATGTCTTTCTTACACCGCCAAGGAAAACTCCTATTCATTCCTCAAGGCCCAATCCAGGTGTTATCTGAAGGCTGTAGGGGAAAATCCTTTCTTGTGTCTCTCAGTTTCTGGTAAAGAAATAAAAAAGCATAAAACACACTGCCATCGAGTGGATTCTGACTCATAGCGGCCCTACGAGTGAGTATGAGTATGAGTCAGCTTCTGGTAACCCCATGCATTCCATGGCTTGCAGCTGCAGCATAACTCCATAGCCACATGGCCATTTTCCCTCAGTGTGTCCCTCTGTGTCTCTTCTTCCCTTTTATAGGACATTTCTCAGAGTGGAT
>NW_004444424.1:1648-3148 GCF_000243295.1 Trichechus manatus latirostris | reverse complement strand
AGACTATCAGATGCGGTAGGGACAGGGGACAGTCACCGAACCCAGTAGAGCCTAGCTCACCATCGCTGTAGATGCTTATGTCTGTGTATGCCTGTAGGCTGCCATTGTGAGCAGGGCTGCTGGGGGCTGAGCTGTTAACCCAGAGAAGCAGCTAAGAGTGAGTGTGTTTGTGCACCAAGATGGCTGTGACTGCCTGCAGTGGGGTCAGCTCCAACGCAGTGCCAGGCACACCATAACATGAGTTTGTTTACACATTTATTCTACAATTATTTATTTAGTGCCTACTCTAGGAGCTGGCAATAAGTTGAAAGAGCTGAATTGCTTTCTGTAGACTAGTGGGGCTCTCTCCCCAGAACTAACTGCTAGCCAGTGGTCACCCATGTGGTCATATCTGCATTTCCAGGCTTGGCTCCGCCCTGACTAGGCATGGTGAGGAGGATGTGTGAACAGCTTCCCAGCTCAGGCTTGTCCTCTTCTTTGGTCTCTGCCCACTTTGATGTGTGCCTATAGTTGAGTGGGCTGGCTGGCAGCCTATGATGATGCTCTGCTCTGAAGACCCCTGCCTTGGTGGGGCCTCCTGGCTCCTGGGATTCCTCAGCCTCCTCCAAGGTGAGTGTCCTGGGCTCTCTGCGAAGATGGGCAACTGGATGGAGCCCAGACAGCAGGGCAGACCACCAGGGACTGTTTACATTCTGATGTCCTTGGTGAACAAAAAAACGATGCTGTTATCCTTAAAAAATGCAGTATGTTTGCTGTAGAGCCCCGGGGAGACCAGAGAGAACTCAATGGCCTTTTAGTGATGACAAGCCTGGGACCCCTGAGCCTGAGTAGCCTGGGCTGAACTGAAAGAACCCAGGTACCAGGAAGGTCAGGTCCTTCCTACTGCACTGGCAGAGAGGCCAGGGGAGCCTAGAGCCCCCTGGGGAGAGGGATGGAGACAAAGAAACTTTGGCATTTGGGGCAGAGGGCCATGGGGACTGGGCATGCCTGGGGAGGGAGCTGACCTAGAGCCCTGAGGAAGATCCTCTGGTCTGGGCTTCTGAAGCTTCTCCATTGGCAAAGGAGAGCGAGTACACCCTCTGTCCGCATTTGGGGCTCAGCCCTAATCAGATCATCACAAAGGAGGGAGTCTTAGAAGTCTCGGGTTTGCCTTTAAATTGTTTGTGAATTTTGCGTCCCACTTCAGTGTTACTTTTCATTTCAAAATGTTAAAAAATGATTTCCTGGGAGTTCCAGCAAAATGGCGCTCTAGGCAGAAGCACCACACTGTCCCTCCACAGCAAAGATCCGGAATACTAAGCCAAACAGAGAATCCAACAATGCTGAAACCCTAAAACATCAAATGAAGAGATAAAGAACTCAGCCAAGCACCAAATGGAGTGAGAAAACTGACAGAGAATGGAGAGCGAGGAGAGATTCATGCAGAGGTCCCCTACCAGCTAACGCAGCATGGATCCAAAATCTTGGACTCCTATTGGAGACCAGAAAACGAGGGTATGA
>NW_004444424.1:0-1164 GCF_000243295.1 Trichechus manatus latirostris | reverse complement strand
CCACAGTCTCTTGACTGGGAAGTGCCAGCTGCTTGAATTCCACACACCCAAGCGGGCAGCTCTCTGGGTGCCATTTGTGGGCTGCTAATGTTGCTTTTTTTTTCTGCTTCTTTTGATTTCTCACTTGCCTCTTGCCACCTCCCCCTCCTTTTGCTCGACTGCCTGGCTCCGAGCGCCATCTTTGCTTCTTCCTGAGGGGCTGTGGGGCTCCATTCAAGTGTGCAGCTGCTTCCCGGTCTGGGCTGCCGCACTGGTGGGATCCCAGGGCTTTTGTTCGTGTGTTCCTCTGATTCCCGCGGCCACGGTCTCTTGACCAGTAGGCGCCGGCTGCTTGTATTCCACACACCCAAGCGGGTGGCTCTCTGGGTGCCATTTGTTGGCTGCTAGTGTCGCTTTTTTTTTTCTGCTTCTTTTGATTTCTCACTTACCTCTCACCACCTCCCCTCCCTTCACCCAAGTGCCTGGCTCCGTGCACCATCTTTGCTTCTTCCTGAGGGGCTCCAGAGTGCCGGCAATTTCTGATATATGCTTTCCCACTCTCCACCCTTCTTCACCCACACTCAGCCTCCTCTGCTTCCCATGGACACAGTCTCTTGTCCAGAAACACCAGCCCGCACTGGCTGGCTCTCTGAGTGACATTTGTTGGTTGTTGGTTTTTTTTTTTTTCCCCCTGCTTCTTTGGATTTCTTGCTTGCCTCTCGCTGCCTCCCCCTCCTTTCACTCGAGTGTCTGGCTCCGTGTGCCATCTTTGCTTTTTCCTGAGGGGCTGCGGAACTCCATTCCAGTGTGGAGCTGCCTCCCGGTCTGGGCTACCACACTGGTGGGATCCCGGGGCTTTTGTTCGTTTGTTCGTTTTGAATTGTTTATTTGTTTTCTTTTCCTTTTCTTGAATTGGGAGCCCTTTCTGGCCAGGTGGAGCTGCCTGGCAAAAAACTCCCCTTTGGCTTCCACAGACAAGCGGAGGGATCCCTGAGGACGTTTCTTTGTTCACTTTTTTTTTTTCTGTTTTTTTGGGGGGCCTTTCTTGTTCTTTTTTTATTTTTTTATTTCTTTTGTTTTCTTTTCCCTCTTTTTCCCTTTTTGTCTTTCTTCATTGCACAGTTTCTCGTCTCTCTATATCTTCCTTCTCTTTCTGATCTCTGAATACCAGGCGTTGTATGCCTC
>NW_004444423.1:105641-121400 GCF_000243295.1 Trichechus manatus latirostris | reverse complement strand
ATATATTCCATATATTCAAGAAGGTGGAGGAAACCGTAGTTATGGAAGCTATAATAGAGCCAAGTAAAACTTCTAGAGAAAAAAATTACAATGTCTGGGATAAAAATTACACTGATGGGATTAACATCACATTCAACAGTGCAGATAAAAAGAATATTGAGCATGAAGACATAAAACCCAAAACCCAAGCTATTGCGATCGAGTCTATTCCAACTCATAGTGACCCTACAGGACAGAGTAGAACTGCCCCATAGGGCTTCCAAGGCTGTAAATGTATATGGAAGCAGAGTGCCACATCTTTCTCCCAGGGATCAGCTAGTGGGTTCAAACAATTGGCCATTCAGTTAGAAGCTGAGTGCTTAACCACTGTACCACCAGGGCTCCTTACCTGAAAACATAACAATAGAAATTATCCAAAATGAAACACAGAGATATAAAAGACTGATTAAAAAAATAGAGCAGCGATGAGCTGTGGTTACAACTTCAAGCGAACTAATATACGTATAATTGGAATCTCCAAAGTGGTATACGGAATAAGAACAAAATATTTGAAGAAATAATTGTTGAAAATTTTCTGACTTTGATGAACGTATAAACCCACAGACTTAAGAATCTCATGATCTCCAGGCACAAGAAGCATGAAGAAAACTACACCAAGGCACATCATAATCGAATTGGTTAAACATCTGTGGCTTGATTCTAAATTTTGGCAAGTAGGTAACTTTTTTTTTCCACAGGTTGTTTTCACATGTCTTGTGACCAAAGGCAACACACACACTTGACTCTGGAGATGACATGCTTTCACTAGAGCACTAGCCAACCGTGTATTGGAACTCCTTACTTTCCAAACATTCTAGATTTTCTTAGTAAGTTTCAGCTTTTTTCCCTTAAAATTTTTAAATCTTTATTTAAAATAATGACAGACTTACATCAGTTATCTCTATGTGGATGATCTTAGATGTAGATAAAACAAAAGGGGGTGGTTAGAAATAGATTAGGTATGCATTTTGCTTACATTGGTAAAAGAAGACATGAGTGGTATAAAAAAACAACCAGTAAATACTGTAGTTTACTATATGTAGTGCTCTGCATTTCATTGTTTTCATGTAATCCTTTATTGAATACATGCAACTTGTTATTGTTATTGTTAGGTTCCATCAAGTCAGTTCCAACTTATAGCGACCCTGTGTACCACAGAACGAAACAGTGCCCAGTCCTGCACCATGCTCACAATCTTTGTTATGCTTGAGCCCACTGTTGCAGCCACTGTGTCAATCCATTTCGTTGAGGGTCTTCCTCTTTTCCAATGACCTTGTACTTAACCAAACATGATGTCCTTCTCCAGGGACTGATCCATCCTGACAACATGTCCGAAGTATATAAGATGTAGTCTCGCCATCGTTGCTTCTAAGGAGCATTCTGGTTGTACTTCTTCCAAGACAGATTTGTTTGTTCTTTCGGCAGTCCATGGTATATTCAATATTCTTTGCCAATACCACAATTCAAAGGTGTCAATTCTTCTTTGATCTTCCTTTTTCATTGTCCAGGTTTGCATGCATATGATGCGATTGAAAATACCATGTCTTGGGTCAAGTGTACCCTACCTCAAGGTGACATCTTTGCTTTTCAGCACTTTAAAGAGGTCTTTTGCAGCAGATTTGCCCAATGCAATGCATCTTTTGATTTCTTGACTGCTGCTTTCGTGGATGTTGATTGTGTATCCAAGTAAAATGAAATCCTTAACAACTTCAGTCTTTTCTCCATTTATCATGATATTGCTTATTGGTCCAGTTATGAGGATTTTTGTTTTCTTTATGTTGAAGCATAATGCACACTGAAAGCTGTAGTCTTTGATCATCATCAGTAAGTGCTTCAAGTCCTCTTCACTTTTAGCAAGCAAGGTTGTGTCATCTGCATAACTCAGGTTGTTAATGAGTCTTCCTCCAATCCTGATGCTCCGTTCTTCTTCATATAGTCCAGCTTCTTGGATTATTTGCTCAGTATACAGACTGAATATGTATGGTGAAAGGTTGGAAGGCATTCAAAAGACGACTGGGGAAGATCTGCCTTCCCAAAGTAGAGTCAACCTTAATGACATGGACAGAGTCAAGCTTTCGGGACCTTCATTTGCTGATGTGGCATGACTCAAAATGAGAAGAAAGAGCTGCCAACATCCATTAATAATCGTAATTTGGAATGTACGAAGTATGAATCTAGGAAAATTGGACTTTGTAAAAAATGAAATGGAATGCATAGACATCCTTATCCTGGGCATTAGTGAGCTGAAATGGACTGGTATTAGCCATTTTAAATTGGACAATCATATGGTCTACTACGCTGGGAATGACAACTTGAAGAGGAATGATGTTGCATTTATCATCAAAAAGAACATTTCAAGATCTATCCTGAAGTAGAACACTGTCAGTGATAGGAAATATCCATAGGCCTACGAGGAAGACCAATTAATACGACTGTTATTCAAATACATGCACCAACCACTAAGGCCAAAGATGAAGAAATTGAATATTTTTACCAGTTTCTGCAGTCTGAAATTAATCAAACATGCAATTAGGATGCATTGATAATTACTGGTGATTCAAATGCGAAAGTTGGAAACAAAGAAGAAGGATCCGTAGTGGGAAAATATGGCCTTGGTAATAGAAACGACGCTGGAGATCGAATGATAGACTTTTGCAAGACCAACAACTTCTTCATTGCAAATACCTTTTTTCAACAACATAAATGGTGACTATACAGGTGGGCCTTGCCAGATGGAATATACAGGAATCAAATCGACTACATCTTTGTAAAGAGATGATGGAAAAGCTCAATATCATCAGTCAGAAAGCCAGAGGCCGACTGTGGAACAGACCATCAATTGCTCATATGCAATTCAAGCTGAAACTGAAGAAAATTAGAACAAGTCCACAAGAGGGAAAGTATGTCCTTTAGTATATTCCACCTGAGTTTAGAGACCATCTCAAGAATAGATTTGATGCGTTGAATGTAAAGACCAAAGACCAGACGAATTGTGGAATGATATCAAAGAAATCACACATGAAGAAAGCAAGAGGCCATTAAAAAGACAGGAAAGAAAGAAAAGACGAAAATGGATGTCAGAAGATACTCTGAAACTTGCTCTTGAAAGTCAAGCAGCCAAAGCAAAAGGAAGAAATGATAAAGTAAAAGAACTGAACAAAAGATTTCAGAGGGCAACTTGAGAAGATAAAGTATTATAATGACATGTGCAAAGAGCTGGAGACACAAAACCAAAAGGGAAGAACACACTTGGCATTTCTCAAGCTGAAGGAACTGAAGGAAAAATTCCAGCCTCAAGTTGCAATAGTGAAGGATTCTATGGAGAAAAATATTAAACTACAGAGGAAGCATTAAAAGAAGATGGAAGGAATACACAGTCATTATACATACAACATAGTTAGTTTAATTTGATTACAGTGCTTCTGAATAATATCTAGTGCATAAGAAAAGGGGAGGAGATTTGCAAAAAAAACACGGAGAAAGTAAAATTTATTTCAACCAAAATGTACATTTCATTCAAAGTTCAAGTGAGAAACTTGTGGTTAAGAGCTATGGCTGCTAACCAAAAAGTTGGTGGTTCAAATTCACCAGCAGCTCTATAAGGCAGTTGGAAACCCTATAGGGCAGTTCTACTCTGTCCTATAGAGGTTGCTATGAGTTGGAATTGACTTGACAGTAATAGGTTTTATGACAGCCATTACTGGTTTTGAAGAGTTTAAGTTTTATACCATCTAACTGATGGGGAAATTTAGGAATTGGAGAATAATGGCTAAAGGGTATGGTGTTTCTCCTTGGGTCTTGAAAGTCCCCCCTAGCTCCTCCTCCTCCTCCTCTTCTCCCTTATCTTCCTTACTCTTCTTAAAATTGCTTTCCCCCCCGCCCCCTGGGTTTTTTTCATTTCCATATATATTTTAGAACAAGTTTGCCAATTTCTACAAAAAGCCTGCTGGGATTGCATTGAATGTATAGATACATAGTGGGAGAATTTTATCTTGAGTTTTCCATTTCATGAATATAAATATATTTCCATCTATTTAGGTTTTCTTACAATTTTCACAGCAATGTTTTGTAGTTTTCAATATATTAGACTTCAATATCTTTTGTTAGATTTATCCCTAGGTTTTATATTTTATGAGGATCCCTTGTAGCACAGGGGTTAAGCGCTAGGCTGCTAACCCAAAGGTGGCAGTTCAAACTCATAAGCTGATCCACAGGAGAAAGATGTGGGAGAAAGATGTGACAGTCTGCTTCCATAAAAATTACAGCCTTGGAAACTCTATGGGGCAGTTCTACCCTGTCCTGTAGGGTCGCTATGAGTCAGAATGCACTGAACGGTTTTGGTTTTTTGTTTATTGTATTTTCTGGCACTGCTGTAAATGAGATTTTTAAAATGTCACTTTCCTACTTTTCCTGCTAATATGTAAAGAATTAAATTGATTTTTGTGACCTTGATGAATTAATTTATTAGCTTTAGTACCTGTTTACAGATTTGTTAGAACTGTCTAGGTAAATAATCTTACGATGTGAAAACAGAGAACATTTTGCTTCTTTCCAATCTAGACTGTTAAAATTTCTTTTTCTTGTTTTATTGCACTGACTAGGTTCCCCAGGATAACAATGAATAGAAGTGACGGATGTGGACATCGTGGCCTTGTTCTTAATCTCAGGAGGAATTAGTTCAATCTGTCTCCATTAAATATGTTATCTGTAGGTTTTTCATAGATGCCCTTTACCTGTAATAGGAAGTTTCCTACTATTCCTGGCTAAGAGTTTGTTTGTTTGTTTTTTTTAATCATGAATGGGTATTAAATTATGTCAAATACCTTTCTACATCTATTGAAATAGTAGGTTTTTCTCTTTGTTCTGTTAATATGGTGAATTACATGATTGATTTTGGAATGATGGAAGAAACCTTGCATTTCTAGGATAAGCCCAACTTGGTCATGATGATTTATCATTTTTATATATTTTTGGATTTGATTTGTTAACATTTTGTAAAGGATTTTTGCATCCATGTTTATAAGGAATATTGATCTGTAAACTTTTGTTCAAATGTCTTTGTCAAGTTTTGGTATTAGAGATGTGCTGGCCTCATAAAACAAATTCAGTATTTTTTTAAAAAGTTTGAACTTACCAGAAAAATCATCTGGGCCTAGAGTTTCCTTTGTAGAAGGTTTTGATAACAAATTCACTTTCTTTAATAAGAATAGAGCAATTAAAATTTTCTGTTTCTTCAAATGTCAATTTTTAGTAAATTGTATTTTTAAAAATTGTTTATTTCATCTAAATTTTCATATTTGCTGACATAAAGTTGTTTACAATGTTCTCTTATTATTCTTTCAATGCGTGTAGATTTCCTGGTGATAACCATTTTGCATTCCTGATATTGGTAACTTGCATCCTCTTTTATTTTTATTGATCATACTAGCTAGAGTTTTATAAATTTCTTTGTTGTCTGTCTTTATTTTGTTGATTTCTGCTCTTTATGCTGTCTTTCCTTTTATTTACTTTAAGTTTACTTCAGTCTATTTTCTTAAGATGGAAACTTTGGTCATTGATTTTAGATCTTTCTTCTCTTCTAATAAAAAGTGTTTAAATCTGTAAGTTTCCCTCTAAGCACCACTTTAGTTACATTTACACATTTTGATATGTTGTCTTTTAATTTTTATTCACTTTAAAATATGTTCTTGTCTCCTTTGTGTTTTCATTTTTCACTCACAAATAATTTGTATGTGTGTTGTCTACTTCCATATTTTTGGTCTTTTCCTAGATATCTTGTTTTTATTGACTTCTAATTTAATTCTTTTAGATTTATTAAGACTTGTTTTATAGCCCAACATATGTGATCTATCTTGGTGAACGTGCTATGAAAATTTGAAAGGAATATAATTCTAGGTTTGGTATTCTATAAGTGTCAGATCAAGGTAGTTGATAGTGTTGTTTGGTTCTTCTATGCCCTTGCTTATTTTTAATTTAGTTGTTCTATCACTTGCTGAGAGAGGGATGTTAAACTCTCCTGCTGTAATTGTGGAATTGTCTATTTCTTCCTTTAATTCTGTGTATTTTGTGCTTCATATATTTTGAGACCCTGTTATTAAGTTCATATGCATTTCTAATTGTTACGTTCTTCTGGAGAAGTGTCCTTTTTCATTAAGAACTATCCCTCTTTAATCTTTGTCTTGAAGCCATTACAACTTTCTTATGTCTGTTTAATTTCAAACTATCTGTGTTTTTATACTTAAAATGTGCTCTTATGTACAGCATATACCATAGATTTGTTGTTTAATCCACTTTCTGTTTCTGCGTTTTTAATTGGAGTGTTCAGATTATTAACATTTCATATAGTAGTTGGTATGATTGGATTCAGAGCTACCATTTTATTGTTTGTTTTCTGTTTTGTCTCTTTTAATGTTTTTGTTGTTGTTTTATTGTTATTCTGTTTACCCTTTGTTGCCTTCTTTAGGATTTTTTCAGTATCTTCAGTATTCCATTTTAACTTATTTATTGGCTTTTTTTTCTATATCTGGCAGCATTGTTCCTTTAATGATTGCTTTAGAAATTACGATATACATACTTAACATTTCACCATCTACTTAGAGTTGATATTGTATCACTTAAAGTAAGCATAGAATCCTGGCAACTATATAGGACCCTTTACACCTCCACCAACTTTATGTCATATACACCTACATATGCACCTATCAATGAGTATATTACACCTATACTCATTGATAATTCTACTAGATAAAGTTGTAACTTTTGCTTTCAACATTCATATATTTTTTAAAAACTTAGGAGGAAAAATAACCCATTATATTTATGCAGATTGTTATCATTGCATTTGTTCTTCCTTCATTCCTGAGGATTCAGGTTTGCCTCTGGTATCATTTTCCTTTAGCCTGAAGGAATTCCTTTAATACTTCTTGTAGAAAAATTCTACTGTTAATGAATTCTCTTAGCTTTTCTTCTTAGAGAATATCTTTATTTTACCTTTACTTTTGAGGGATTCTTTCTCTGAATATAGAATCATGTTCAGTTTTTTTTTTTTTCTTTCATTATTTTGAAGATGTTATTTCACTGTCTTCTGGCTTCCATAGTTTCTGCAAAGTAGCAGTTTGGGGAATTGTTTCCCTATAAATAATGTATTATATTGTATCTGCTTTCAAGTTTTTTTTTCCTTTATCTTTTGTTTTCAGCAGTTGGATTATGATGTGTCTTTCTGTGTGTGTATGTGTGTGTTTTCCAGCTTATACTGTTTGTAGTTCACTGAGTTTCTTGAATCTGTAAATTATGTCCAAAGATAAATCTGGGAGAATTTCAGTCATTATTTATTCAAATATTTTTCTATCCCAATCTCTTTCACCTCTCCTGAGACCCGTTGACACTATGTTAGACCATTGAATATTGTCCTATAGGACCCTGAGTTTCTATTCGTTGTCTTCATTCTTCTATTTTCTTTCTTTTCAAACTAGATTATTTCTATTGATCTGTTGTTAATCTATTTATTTTTCTTTGCTTCAACATTAAGTCTATCCAGTGAATTTTTATTTCAGATATTATAGTTTTCAGATCTGAAATTTCCATTTAGTTTTTTTTATGTATATAATATTCGTATTTCTCTACTGAGAACGTTTACATTTGGGTTCATTATAGTGTGTTTAACTTTACCATATAGAGCACATTCATAATAGATACTTCAAAGTCCTTGCCTGATAATTCCAAAATTTGGGTCATCTTGGAGTTGGCATCTGTTGTTTCTCTTGAAAATTTATCTTATTCCCTTGGGTCTTTGCATGTTGAGTAGTTTTGGATGGTATCCTTGATATTATGAATGTCATGTTGTGTAAACTATAGGTCCTGTTATAATCTTTGGAGATTGCTGATTTTTGTTTGTTTTCAGCACGTAACTGACCTGGTTATGTTCAGACTGAAAGTTTTGTTTCTCTTTTTATGGATGGTAGTCCCAATCTCAATTTAGTTCTCCAAGACTTTAATATACTGCTTCAGGCCTTCCCTGAGCATGTGCCACTCAGGTTAGTCTGAGACTGACGTCTTGGTTTAAATATAATTTTAGTTTGCAAAGCCTTTGTTATGCTGGTTTGGGTCTGTACAAAGCACAAACATTTCAGAGCTTAAGACTTATGTAGATTCATATGCAGACTTAGGGAAATCCCTTCTTAAGCTGTCTCCTCTCTAGAATTCTCAATTTTCCAGCCTGCAGTGTTCTCTTTTGCTGGTTCCTTTGGCTGGAAAGATGAAGTTTCTCTCAGTTTTTCTTGCCTATACAACTGCTCTATCACAGGGACCTGCACTCAGTGCAAGGCCATGAAGGAAAATACTTTAAAAACTGGAAAATCACTCCTTGCCCCTTGCAGGTCACTCCTCCAAGTTTTCAGTCTCTTATGTAACTTGCCTGTGTTGGTTTACTTTTTAGTCTTTGGCAAGTTTATTTTTATTGCCCAGAGTTTTAGTTATAATTAGCAGAAGAGATATAGTGTGGTGGACTCTATCACCATAGAAAACTGAACCTTCCACTGGCAAAATTTTGCTTTTGGCTCTTGCAAGTTTGGACTTGCTGCTTTAGAAGTCAATGTTCCCAAGGATTAAATTCTTCAGTCGGAGTACACAGTAATTGTTCCATTAAACTGGAAGTTGAAAATGTCACCTGACCACTTTGGACTTCTCATTTCAATGAATCAACAGGCAAAGAAGAGGCTTACTACACTGGCTATAGTGATTGATCTTGATTTTCAAGTTTAAATTGGGTTGTCACTACACAAAGGGGTCATGAAGGAATATGTCTGGAAGCAAGACTTCCTGGGGTGCTTCTTAGTAATCTCATGACCTGTGATCAAAGTCAAGGGGAAGCATGACTTTGGCATTTTCTTTATTTGGAAGTTAAATATGGTTTAAAGAGGTGTGTGAGGAGCCAAATAATTTGCAATATTATTTAAGAAATAAGGCTTACTCATATAAAAACTGACCTGATATTTTAAAAAAAAATCTTCCTCAGCATAGAAATTGAGTGGAAACAAGGACTGGTAACAGAGGAAAGTTTGGAGAGACAAGAGCAAAATGAGGATAAGAAGAAGGAAAAGGGGGAGTAAATGAAAGAGAAAGAAGACGGAGAACTTCCCAACATAAATGAGAAATTTGTTTAGTACTGAAGGAGGTAATGGGGCTAATAGATTTGGAAGAATCTGGAAGAAGCCAGATAATACTGATGAAGGTCTAAAGGCAGAAGATAGAAACTCCTGCTGGTGTTAGTTGTCATCAAGTTGATTCTGACTCATTGTGACCCCATGTTTTACAGTAGAACTGCTCCATAGGGTTTCCTTGGCTGTAATCTTAATGGAAGCAGATTACCAGGTCTTTTCTTCTGGGGGGGTTCTAACCGTCAACATTTTGGTTAGCAGTTGAGCACAAACCATTTGCGCCACCTAGGGAATTTATTATTACAGTACCTTTGAGATATGAAGCTATGGTCCTTCAGTTCTTAAAGGAGCATTATAAATCTAGACCAAAGAAATTAGTGGTGATTATTTTTCTGCTGTCATTACTTGAAAAGAATCTGATACAGCCATTTTTTCCCTTTAAGAAGAATCAAAATCAATACCTGTGCATATTCTTTCATGCATTCAGTCAAAGATATGCTTTGGCTATTTATTATGGAGAAATCATTGGGTTAATCACTTGGTTCAAAGATGTGAATGAAGTGGTCCTTGACCTGAAGTATTTGGGATTGAGGACCAGAAGTTAAACGCATCAAAACCCACAAGACTACCTGGTAACCTAGTCTTCTCTGGTCTTACCAGCTGTAGTATGAAACCATTTCTCAAGTTATAAAATTGAGGGAAACAAGATAATTACAAATAGGAGATAATAGTTTTTATTCTGCACATAATGGTGTCAAGCTGTTGTTGCAGTATCAGGAGTTATTTCCTGGGCTTAACTTGTTGGGGAAGGCAGAGTATGGCATAGAAAACGAAGGCAAGAATTAACAGCAGATCAATAATTCTTGAACATGTCAGTATGGACAAGATGGTCAAGGAAGTCTGAGTAAAATGGTCTATAGCATAGGAGAAAGAAATGGTAGAGTGGAAGACTGAAGAGAAAATTCCAACCTGGGACTTTGCAAGGAAGTGGCTCAAAAATAAAATAGAAAAGAGACATTCAGTAGGTGAGAGGATCTAGGAGAGGACTGACTAGGCAGGTAGAATTCTAGGAGTAAAAACAGTGTCATATGGTCCAGAATTTAATTATCCTTCCTTTATCATAGGTGTAAAAAGTGTAGAGGTTTTAGAAATAGTGGGTTTAACAGAATGGACTGTCCACTTTCAAAAATTGGAGTTTCAAGGAGCCACAGAAAATAAGCATTATATTTCAAGGATAACACAGAATGTTGCAGAAGAGCCAAGGAGTGTAGCTCAATGGTGGAGTGCATACTTTGTGTGCATGAGGTTCTGAGTTTGATTGCCCGCATTTCCAGGAAAGCTTTCTTTTTCTGACCCCAATACATTTAATACCTACAACTCTGGTAATATGGAATGGGCTGCTCATTTCATTCCCTTCCCCCCGCCCCATTTCCTGCTCCTTAGCAAAGTAAACAGAAGACCCAATGGATGCCACTGCATAGGGTGATTGAGACAACATAAGGAAGAAATAATTGCAAAGCAGCAAGTAGCCACCAGATTAATCAGCTTTTTCACGTGGGCTACTATTTGCAACCACCACTCGTCTGTCAGTTTGTCGTACTGTGGTGGCTTGTGTGTTGCTGTGATGCTGAAAGCTATACCACTGGAATTTCAGATACTAGCAGGGTCACCGATGGTGTAGAGGTTTCAATGGAGCTTTCAGACTAAGACTAGGAAGAAAGACCTGATCATCTACATCTAAAAAAAATTGCCAGAGAAAATCTTATGAATAGCAGGGAACGTTGTCTGATATAGTGCCGGAAGATGAGCTCCTCAGGTTGGAAGGCACTCAAAACTGGAAATGAGTTTCTTCTTCAAAGTAGAGTCATCCTGAATGATGTGGGTGGAGTAAAGCTTTCAAGACCTTCATTTGCTGATGTGGCACAACTTAAAATGAGAAGAAACAGCTGCAAACATCCATTAATAATTGGACTTTGTAAAAAAAGAAATGGAATGCATAAAGATCAGTATCCTAGGCATTAGTAAGCTGAAATGGACTGGTATTGGCCATTTTGAATCAGACAATTATATGGTCTACTATGCTGGGAATGGCGAACTGAAGAGGAATGACAATGCATTCATCATCAAAACAAATTTTCAAGATCAATCCTGAAATACAACAGTGTCAGTGATAGGATAATATCCATACACCTACGAGGAAGACCAATTAATATGACTACTACTCAAATTTATGCACCAACCACTAAAGCCAAAGATGAAGAAGTTGAAGTTTACCAACTTCTGAAACTGATCAAACATGCTTTCAAGATGCATTGATAACTACTGTTGTTGGCATTGTGAAAGTTGGAAACAAAGAAGAAGGATTGGTAGTTGGAAAACATAACCTTGGTGATAGAAATGATGCCAGAGATCAAATAATAGAATTTTGCAAGACCGATGACTTATTCATTGCAAACACCTTTTTTCCACAACATAAATGGGGACTGTACCCATGGACCTCACTGGATAGAATACACAGGAATCAAATTGACTACATCTGTGGAAAAAGACAATGGAGAAGTTTAATATTATCAGTCAGAAAAAGGCCAGGGGCCGACTGTGGAACAGACCATCAGTTGCTCATATGCAAGTTCAAGTTGAAGCTGAAGAAAATTTAAACAAATTCATGAGAGCGATAATACGACCTTAAGTATATTTCACCTGAATTTAGAGACCATCTTCAGAATAGATTTGACATACTGAACACTGATGACCAAAGACCAGATGAATTGTGAGATGACATGAAGAAAGAAAAAGATAATCTGAAAGACAGGAAAGAAAGAGAAGACCAAAATGAATGTCAGAAAAGACTCTGAAACTTGCTCTTGAACACAGAATATCCAAAGCGAATGGACAAAATGATGAAGTAAAAGTGCTGAACAAGGGCAGCTCGAGAAGACAAAGTAAATGGTTATAATGAAATGTGAAAGAACCTGGAGTTGGAAAACCAAAAGGGAAGAACACACTCAGCATTTCTCAAGCTGAAAGAACTAAAGGAAAAATTCAAGCCTCAAGTTGCAATATTGAAGGATTCCATGGACAAAATATTGAACGACGAAGGAAGCAACAAAATGGAAGGAATACACAGAGTCACTGTGCCAAAAAGAATTGGTCAACATAAAACCACTTCAGGAGTTAGTTTCTGATCAAAAAACGAAGATATAGAAGGAAGAAGTCCAAGCTGCACTGAAGGCATTGGCAAAAAACAAGATTCCAGGAATTGACGAAATACCATTTGAGATGTCCCAACAAAAGAATGCAGCGCTGGAGGTGGTCACTCATCTATTCCAAGTAATTTGAAAGACAGCTACCATATTTATGCCAATTCCAAAGAAAGGTGATTCAACAGAATGCAGAAATTATCGAACAATATCATTAATATCACACACAAGTAAAATTTTGCTGAACATCATTCAAAAATGGTTGCAGCAGTACAGGGAACTGTCAGAAATTCAAGCCGGATTCAGAAGAGGATGTGGAATAAGGAATATCATTGCTGATGTCTGATGGATCTTGGATGAAAGCAGAGAATACCAGAAAGATATTTACCTGTGTTTTACTGAATATGCAAATACATTCGACTGTGGGGATCATAACAAATTATGGATAACTTTGCGAGGAACGGGAATTCCAGAACACTTAATTGTGCTCTTAAGGAACCTGTTCTTAGACCAAGAGGCTGTTCTTCAAACAGGACGAGGGGATACTGTGTGGTTTAAAGTCAGGAAAATTTTGTGTCAGAGTTGTAGCCTTTCACCATACTTATTCAACTTGTAATGCTGAGCAAATAATTCGAGAAGCTGGATTATACAAAGAAGCATATGGCATCAGGACTGGAGGAAGACTCATTAACAACCTGTGTTACGCAGATCACACAACCTTGCTTGTTGAAAGAGAAGAGAACTTGAATCACTTACTGATGAAGATCAAAGACTACAGCCTTAAGTATGGATTACACCTCAACATAAAGAAAACAAAAATCCTCACAATAAGCAACATGATGAATGGAGAAAAGATTGAAGTCGTCAAGGATTTCATTTTACTTGGATCCACAACCAATACCCATAGAAGCAGCGGACAAAAAATCAAAGGACAGGTTCCAGGCAACATGGCGCTGTAAGCAAAAGCACCACACTGTCCCTACACAGCAAAAATCCGAAAAACTAAGCCAAACAGAGAAAACGGCAATCCTGAAACCCTAAGCATGAAATGAAGAGATAAAGAACTCAGCCAAGCACCAAATGGAATAAGAAACTGACAGAGAACAGAGAACGAGTAGAGATACATGCAAAGGTCCCCTATCAGCTAACGCAGCATGGATCTGCCATCTTGGAAGCCTATTAGAGATCAGCAAATAGGGGGTATGAGAAAGCAGCTTCACAGAGCTTACAGCAGGAGACAGAACAACCAGTAACCAGCAATATACGCTTTCTAACCCCTCACCCTTCTTCACCCCTACTTAGCCTGCTCTGCTTCCTGAGGCCACTCTCTTGGCTGGGAAGCACCACCTTCACTCCAGTGTCACTTGGATTCCACCCACCTGCACTGGCCAGCGCCCTAAGTGCCATTTGTTGGCTGCTGGTGTTGCTTTTTTCCTCTTCTTTAGATTTCTTCCTTACCTGTCACCACGTTCCCCTCCTTTCTCTCAAATACCTGGCTCTGTGCGCCATCTTTGCTGCTTCCTGAAAGGCTGTGAAATGCTACTTGAATGTGAAACTGCTTCCCAGCCCGTGCTGCCACACTGGTGGGATCCCAGGGCTTTTTGTTTATTTGTTTTGAATTGTTTGCTTTCTTTTTCTTTTCTCAAATTGGGAACCTGTTCTAGCAGGGGAGTACTGCATGGCTTGGGAACTACCCCCTCAGTTTGTGCAGACGGGGGGGGGGTGCTTTTTCTGTTTTTTATTTGTTTTGTTTTCCCTCTTTTTCCCCTTTTGTCTTTCTTCATTACCCAGTTTCTTCTCTCTATACTTTCCTTCTCTTCCTGTCCCCTGACTACCTGGCACTGAGTGACAATTCTACCCTTTCTAGCCAGGCTGTACTTCACATCCTGGAAGCGACTTCCCCAATTTCACAGCCGCACCAGAGGGATCCCTGAGAGCTTTTCTTCTTTCTTTCCTAATTTATTTATTCATTTTTTCTTTCCTTTTTTTCCCTCTTTTTCTGCTTTTTTGTTTTTCTCCATATCATAGTCTCTCATCTCTCCACTCCAACAGCAAGCTCCCCTAGTGCTCTTTTCTGTTTGTTTGCATGTTTTGGCTCATGTTCCTGTCTCCTGTCTCCCATACCCATCTTAGCTCCACAAATCACAGTTTCCCCTCTACATCCTAACTACCTGCACCGTGTGCTGAACATCACACCACCAAGCAGCCGAGGCATGGCCAACCAGAACCTGCCCTGCACTGATTATTCGCCTTCCCTGCTGGCCATAGTAAGTGCCACAAACTACACAGCCCAGTAACTCCTCTTTGGCTAGACCTGCCCTGCTGTACCATATCTGAGCGACTTACCCTGCCAATTGGAGAAAGAGGTGAAAACTATCATGCCCAAAGACGACCAAACAACAAAGAACACAGACCTCGCCTGCTCAGACATAGCCAAATAAAACAAAAAAGCAGGACAAAACAAAACAAAAAAAATCTAAAATCAATAAATGAGGAAAATAACTACCGAATTCCCTAAAGACACCAGACAATATCAAAACATTTACAAAAAGAGGAGAAGGTAGTTCCAGTAGGCATCCAAAATAAAACAGTAGATGACTTTCCAGTAGAACAAAAGGCACTAGAACTACCTGATAGGAAATTCAACTCTCTGATATTCAGAGATATCCAAGAGTTGAAGCAAAAAGCAGACAAAAATGAGGAAAAAATAGACAAACTTATGGAAAAAGAAGACAAATTCATGGGAAATGCGACAAAAAAATGGAAGAATTCAGGAAAATAATGCAGGAACAAAATGCCAAAATAAATTCACAACTAGAAATCATACAAAAACAGCAATTAGAAATCCAAAACATAAACCACAAGATTTCAGAAATGGACAGTGTCATAGAAGGGCTGAGGGGCTGGTATGAAACAGTGGAAGACAGGATCAGTGAACCTGAAGACAAATACTTGGATACAACTCTGAGGAAAAATCAGAAAAAAGAACAAAGAAAAATGAAGAGACGCTGAGAATTATGTGGGTGGGATACAATCAAAAGCAAAAATTTATGAGTGATTGGAGTTCCAGAACAGAGGGAGAAAACAGAAAACACAGAGATCATTGAAAAACTGCTGCCAGAAAACTTACCTAATATCATGAAAAATGAAAAGCTGGCCATCCAAGAAGCTTAACAAACCCCATATAGGATAGACCGCAAAAGAAAATCACTAGAGCATATCATAATCACATTCGCCAAAACCAAAGACATACAATCCTGAGAGCATCTTAAGAAAAACAAAAAGTCACATACAGAGGAGAAACGATAAGACTAAGCTCAGATTATTCAGCAGAAACCATGCAGGCAAGAAGGCAATGGGATGAC
>NW_004444423.1:73228-99863 GCF_000243295.1 Trichechus manatus latirostris | reverse complement strand
AAAAAAAAAAAGGTTGAGAAGTTAGTGGGTTGACATGTTGTGGGGTTGTTAACCAATGTCATAAAACAATATATGTAGTACTGTTTCATGAGAAACTATTTGTTCTGTAAACCTTCACCTGAAGTACAATAAAAAAGAAAATTGTACAATGAATTGCCTTTAACAGTTATACGATTCCTCCCCCAAGGGCCTTAGTGCCACCCAAAGCACCAAAGAAGAATGG
The DNA here is from genome assembly GCF_000243295.1 of Trichechus manatus latirostris. Lineage (NCBI taxonomy): Eukaryota > Metazoa > Chordata > Mammalia > Sirenia > Trichechidae > Trichechus > Trichechus manatus. Next base: position 99,640 of record NW_004444423.1, on the reverse strand, counting down.
AAGAAAGCAAAAAAACCCACCCCACCCCCCACCACCATCACCAGAATCTTGTACCCGAGGCATGAGTTCAGCAACCATATTAATGGATCCATTAACTTGAGTTCCATTTGGCAGTATCATTAAAGAGCAGGACAGAAAAAGAATATCAGAAATGAGAAAAAATAAGCAGTTCCGAGAAAAACTTCATGTGTTTCCTTGGTCTTAGGAGCACCAGGTAGCCTAAGGCAGAAGAGCACTGGTTTCCTAACGCCTCTCTTGTCTGCTCTCCCTCAGTTGCCGCCTCAGAGAACTGAATCCAAGAAGCAGGTACTGGGTCTTAGGTCCCAAGTTTTTCTGAGTGAATAAATGGGTAGGTGTTGAACAAAAGTACGGTGGCACTTAGCTAAACCTTTGCCACACGAACATTTAAAACATAATTTGGAGTAGGGAGCCAGCTCTCAGGTTCACCGGAATAGCTTAGATGAGCAAGCATTCCACTAACAGATTTTCAAGGTTTCATCCCCAGTTTCCGAAGCACAGGTAATTTTGGTCCCTATGAACTGGAAGTTCACAGGAGGTTTACAGACAATACATCCACCAACTTCCCACTACCCTCTAAGCCAAAACGCCAAGCTAAAGTAAAATCGCAGAAGCAATGCCGTCGAGTGGATTCCAATAGCGGGTTTAAATTTCTTACCTTCTACATTTCCTCACTGAGCTTCAGGTTTTGTTCTAAACTCTTTAAATGAGTTCATAACAGCAAAGGTAATACTACCTGTCTGTCAGTTTTTCCTACTGTGGTGTCTTGTGTGTTGCTATGATGCTGGAAGCTACACCACCGGTATTTGAAATATCATTAGGGTCAACCATTGTGTACAGTTTTCAGTGGAGCTTCTAGACTAAGACAGACTATGAAGAAAGGCCTGGTGATCTACCTCCAAAATTAGCCAATGAAAACCTTATGAATCAGAACAGAATATTGTCCTATTCACTTGCTTTGGACATGCCATTAGGAGGAAACAATTTCTAGGGGAGGACATCATGTTTAGTGAAGTAGAGGGCCATCGAAGGTGAGGGAGGTCATTGATTAGATGGATTGGCACAATAAACACAATAATGAACTTGAATGTGCCAGCCATTGTGAGGATGAAGCAGGGCCAGAAATATTTCCTTCTGTTGTACATAAGGTCACATGAGTCTGAGTCAACTCGAACCCTTAGGTAGCTAACAACAACAAGGTAACACCTCACCGAGGGTGCCCGAGGGAGATGGGGCTAAAGGTGTTTAGGGGGTTGTGATTTTTAAGATTGTGTGTCACCTTGGCTGGGCCATGATTCTCAGTGGTTTGGCAGTTATGAAGTAGTATGGCAGTTGTATAATGATGTAATCACCTCTATGGTGAGATCTGATATAATGTGATTACCTCCATTATGGGATCTGCTATGAGTAGCCAATCAACTGAAAGGGAGTTTCCTTGAGGGCATGGCTGCATCCAATATATGTGGACTTTCTGGCTAAGCTCCCTGGGTTTTGCTCTTCTCTGGATCCTGCACTTGGCTTGTCAGCATCTGAACTCCAGTTCTTGGGACTTGGTCCAGCAGCCTGCCATCTGACCTGCTGATTTGGGGTTCATCAGTCCCTGCAATTAGGTGAGTCAGGAGAAGCCTCCAGCCTGACTCCTGACCCACAGGCTTGGGACTTGACAGCCTCTACAACCACATGAGCCATTTCCTTGAGATAAATCTCGTTCTCTCTCTCGATATACACACACACATATATATATATATATGCTTCGCTGGTTTTGCCTTTCTGGAGAACCCAGTCTAAGACATTTGGTATCCAGAGTAGGGCACCTCCAGGCACACGCCGGTAGAGCTAAACAGCTTTGTAACACTTATCTAAGCAGGGCAGACTCCAGGCTTGCCCAGGAGACCCAAGCGGCCGGGAGGCCAAGGAAGCAGGAAGCAGAAGTTGAAGAGACAAGGAACTCAGAAAGCAGAGCTGCCTCAGTCTCAAAGGGTAGGACCACAACCCTGGGGTCTCAAAGGGTGGAGCCGTGGCCTCTGGGATTTCAAAGGGTGGGGCCACAGCCTCCTAGGTTTCAAAGAGTCAGATCTTCACCAACTCAGTTCCAGAGTGTGGGGTTGCCTTTCATGAGTGCCAGTAGAAGAATTAAAACGAAGTCATTTGGGAAGTGGAGGCCTGTTGGTGTAATGGTTAAGAATTTGGCTAGTAAACAAAAGAATTTGACTAGTAAACAGATCCACTGCCCAAAACTGAGGGGGCGGGGCTGCCGTGCCCAGTTGGTGGAAGAACAAGGTCTGTCAGGCCCAAGGGGGTAGGGTTGCCACTCAGATGGACTAGGAAAATGGGGCCTCCCAAATGCGAAGGAGCAGAGTTGCTGTTCCAGTTGGCCTGGATGGTGGAGCTGAAGCCCAGGGCTGAGAGGCCTCCACTCAGAATCCAGACAGTGTGGCCAACACCCAGATTCTGGAGGACAGGGCCATTGCCTAAATGGTCTCAGAGAATAGAGGATTGTTTTTAAGCCTTGAGAACTAATGTGTTCTGCTGACTTGCTTGGTGCCTCTTATCTCTTCTTTACCTCCAGTTTCTCCCATTTGTAATGGAAATGTCTATCTCATACCTGTTCCACCATTCCATTGTACTTTGGAAGCAGAAAACGTATTCTACATTTCAGAGATGAAGAGGAATTTTGGGAATTTGGAGTTGGAGGTTTAAGACTTCCAGGGTGATGTGATGTGATGAATGTGTTTTACATTTGGCAAGGACTTGAATTAGGGAGAGAGGGCAAAGGGTGGAATGTTATAGATTTAATTGTGCCCCCCCAAAAAGTGTGTCAACTTGACTAGGCCATGATTCCCAGTATTGTGTGGTTGTCCATCATTTTGTGAAATGATGTGATTATCTTATGCGTTGTAATCCTAATCTCTATGATGTTAATGAGGCAGGTTTAGAGGCAGTTATGTTAATAAGGCAGGACTCAATCTACAGGATTAGTTTGTATTTTGAGTCAACCTCTTGTTGAGAAAGAAGCAAGCAGAGAGGAGAGGGAACTCATGCCACCAACAAAGAAGCATTGGGAGCAGAGCTCATCCTTTGGATGCTGTGTCTCCCTGCGATGAGAAGCTTCTAGACCAGGGAAAGATTGATGACAAGGACCTTCCTCCCAGAACCGACAGAGAGAGAAAGCATTCCCCTGGAGCTGGCACCCTGAATTCAGACTTCCAGCCTCTAGACTGTGAAAGAATGAAGTTTTGTTTGTTAAAGCCATCCCCTTGTGGTATATCTGTTACAGCAGCACTAGATAATTAAGATAGGAAACAAGCAAACCCTGTTGCTGTCAAGTCGATTCCGACTCATAGTGACCCTATAGGACAGGGTAGAACTGCCCCATAGGGTTTCCAAGGAGCCCTTTTGGATTCGAACGTGCCAACCTTTATGGTTAGCAGGTGTAGTTCTTAACCACTAAACCACCAGAGTTTCCAGCTAAGAGAATGGGGAATAAGAATAGTTGTATAAATTGCTAGTATTTCCAAAAGAGACACCTGTTAAGGAGTCAGTAGAAACTATAGTCTACCATTGTTCTACACTTTGCCTTCTGTGGAAGTCATGTGTTTGGGGAATGTATCAAAATCAGTTCCATTCTCTCACCCCCCAAAGCCTTTGCATACTACCACTCAGATTAGAAAAGGCTTAGCAATATGAAGACAAAATTTAAAAGACGAGCTCATATTTCTAACCTTAGGAAAAACTGAAGTATCCTCATTTTAATTCCCTCAAGAAACATAACAAGGAATAGAGATCAATCACAAGCTCAGCTTCCGATTGGACACACATGGAGATCTCTGACTTACTAGAAATTTTTTATGCATTACTTAAACATTGTTTTTACTATTCCACTTTAATTTATAGAACTTTTGAGTGTATCTCTTACTGGTCTGACAAAGACTGGGGGAACGCCAGAGACTATGGCCCCTGGACGCCCTGCTAACTCAGAACTACCAAAACCACTTCGGAAGCCCACATTTCAAAGATTAGGCGGGCCTATAAAACAAACAATAACACACGTGAGGATCGTGCTTCTTAGTTCAATCAAATATACAGACCAAATGGGCAACTCCTGCCCAAAAGCAAGACCAAAAGGCAGGAAGGGACAGGAACGGGGGGAATGGACACAGGGAACCCGGGGTGTAAAGGGGAAGAATGTTGTCACATTGTGGGGATTGCCATCAATGTCACAAAACAATGTGTATAAATTTTTGAACGAGAAACTAACTTGAGCTATAAACTCTCACCTAAAGTACAATAAAATTTTTAAAAAAATAAAAATAAAAAAGAAGAAGCGCCTGTAGTAAATGTCGGGATGAGTTTCTCTAAGTGGAAGCCGAATCTCAACAGACATCTAAAAGAAATAATTCGGGTAAAACGAGGATTACGCCGGGAAGGGGACCTGAACCCTCGACCTTAAGGTTAAATGTGCTACCGACTGAGCTACCCAGGCTCCCTCATGCTAATGCTACTAGTGCCTGAGGTAGAGTTTATATAGGCCAACTGGTTTTACCTTTCATATTGTGTTTCCCAAATAACCAAAAAAAAAAAAAAAAAAGTAAACCTTTGCTACCTGGTAGATGCCGCACCTTGCGAGTTTATAGCACAGAGTGGAAATAACCCGTAGAGTTTCCAAAGAGCAGCCGGTGGGTTCAAACAGCTGCCCTTTTGTTTACCAGCCAAATTCTTAACCATCACGCCAACAGCCCTTCACGTCCCAAGTGGCTTTCTTTTAATTCTTCTCCTTTCAGAGACCTTCCTGTTTCAAAGATATAATCGCTAGGAGAATTTCGCTTCCTTCTGTCTCGTGTTCTATCTCTTTAGAGTTTCAGAAACAAAGCTGAGGCGCCTAGACAAAGCACTGCCGGGTTTCAGACCACATTGCTAGACCCAGAAAGCTTCATTTTTGCCAATGGTTGTGATTTGATTCCTTTGTTTCTTATTTCTCCCCGTATCTATTTTTCTCAAAGCAACACTCATGCTACTCCTCTTCGTATCCCTCTGCATTGTCTTGTATCTCTTTCTGCAGCTTTGGAAGGCAGAGGAGTAGAGTTGAAGGAGGGAAAATCTGAAGACCGACGAGAACGTTCCATAATAGTGGAGAAGCAAAGGTGCCTGGGTATAATCTGCATCTCTATGCTTGCTTAAGTTCATGATGCAACTTCTCTACTGTCTGTGGGCCGCTCCTTTTCATTTTCTTTCTCCTCTTCCCCCTCTTCTTCCTTCGTCTCTTCCTTTTTCTCTTCCTCCTTCACGTCTTCACTGTTTGCTGCTCACCTTCAAAGGAAAAGGATAATTATCTCGATGAATTAGTGCACATTAAGACATTCCATCCAGAGTATGATCTAAGATAGTTCGTGAGTTTTGACCTAAGCCTGGAGAAAATACTATACAGGGGATCCGGGAACAAATGGGGAAGTTCGGGGGTGAAAGAAACACTAACTTCTCTGGGGAGCAAAGACATCCTGGGACAAGGGTAAAAACTATTGTTTACTTCTTCCAAATCACTCGGCACCTCCAAGAAACCAAGACTATGTGAAACCTAAGAGAATTTGTAATTGCTTTGCTTTAGGAATCTGGATTTCTTCTCTCTCCTACCCTACCACTGTACAAGACATAGTTGAGGGTGGATCACACAAAATCTCCTTGGGTTGTTTTGTGATCAATCCGCAGGGAAACTAGGGAAGGACTTTTAGGCAAAATACCTGGGGGTTAGTTGGCATTTCAATGAGACGAGCGTCCCTCCAAACTTTTTCCTGGCCCTCTTCTTTCCGTTTGAAAGCCAAAACCGTCACCGTCAAGTCAATTTTGACTAATTCTGACTCACAGCGACCATATAAGACGGAGTAGAACTGCCCCATAGAGCTTCCAAGGAGGGCCTGGAGGACTCAAACTGCCGACTGTTTGGTTCGCAGCTGTAACTCTTAACCACTACGCCACCAGGGCTTCCTTGGTTTGAGGTGGCCTGGAAGTCTCCAAACTGCACTTCAGATATCGGGACCACGCTCCCAGGGAGGTTTGGGACCCACTACCTCGTTTCACCTCCGTATCGGGTGATTCTTCTATTTCTTGGTAGACGATCAAGTTGTTCAAACCTATATTATGAATAGATTATAATAAAATATTTTCCTGGCTTTAAAAGTAGGCATTTCTGATAAGAGGGGCCTTTGTTTGAGCTTCCAGATCTTTCTCCCCGGAGTAAGGGCCATCTTATCTTTGAGGCGGAAAAGGTCGGAACATAACAACTTCTGGAGCTCCTTCCCTTCATGCTGTCGTGGGCACCCCTTCATTGCAGCGTTCAGTTCTTAGCTCATATTTCTCCACCCATACGAGTCATCACTATCTGTGACTTAGACCAAAGCGCCCTCGAAGAAATAGGTCCCACTTGTCACAATCTCACAGTTTATAAATTCTAAGTAATTGTTTCAGAGGTTTCAGGTGATATTTGACTCATTTCTTGAATGTTGTTTAAGTTTCCTCCAATTACAAAATTAAAACTTTGAAAACAGAAAGCTAATGCTCCCTTTCAGTACTTTCACTTATATACTTGTATAGCAAGAGAAGTGGAGTGGCCACGTGGCCTAATGGATAAGGCGTCTGATTCCGGATTAGAAGATTGAGGGTTCGAGTCCCTCCGTGGTCGCTTACCTCTTGTTGCACAACAAGTAGGAATTTTCCGAAATGATTTTCAGGGCCTGGTTCCTGAGGTGTTGCTGGAGGGGAGAAGTGATGTAAGCTACGATTCTTTTTATTCTTTTTTCACAAATCAATAATTAGCGTTAAAGAGGTTTTGGAAACCTAAAATGGGCCAAGTCGCAAAAAGACACGAGAGAAAACCACACACCCACTAATGATTATCATCCTGTCCTCTTAAGTTTATGACTTCTTTGTAATGAGTTCTCAAGGTTTCAGTGGGTGTTTATTTCTTTTCTTCAAGATATTAGTGAATCTTACTCTAATTGCAAACAATTTTGAATCACAAGTTCTCACTATGTTCCTTTCTCGTTACTTTGTATAAGATGCCTTATCTTATCCATCAATTCCAGGCCCTTCATGGTTACTCCCTTCCTCCCCCTCCTCCTGTCTCTTCTTATTCCAAATTACAGGAATGATAAGAGCTATCTGATATAACTTCTGGAAGCTGACCCAGGATGTGAGGGTTATGGTTCTTCTGCCAGAGATCCTACATGGATGCTAGAACTTCATTAAGCCAATAACAACTAAATTCCTAAAATCAGTCTTAGACTAAGAAGGGTTGTGAGCAGAACTAGGTAATTGATGATAATCTTATTGATTTCGTTACTGTCTAATTACATTTATGATTTTGTCATACGATGGATACAGGGCCTGACACAGAGGGAAATCCTACATGTGGTGTGTGTGTGTGTGTGTGTGTGTGTGTGTGTGTGAAAGAGAGAGAAGCATGGCATGGAATTATAAGGAAAGAACTCAAGATTTGCAAACGTACAATCTTGTTTGTGTCTTAACCCTCATCCATTAATAAATCAGTGAAACAGGGCAAATTGTATATCCTCTCCATACCTGTAAAGCAAGACCAATAATGATTATATTAAAAAGCTTTCATAAAAATCAAAGGAGATCATGTATGCAAATGAAGTCTGTACAACGCAGAGCATAATATATAACTCTACCTTCAAAACAGTTCTCCATACCTGCACTTCTGAGAATCCTTCCAAAACTCATTGCCTTACATTCTTCGCAGGAACTACAAGGATTATACATACAATTTAAATGTTTTGAATTTGCTGAATAGAACACAGAGACCATATGTATTTTTTTCCTACTAAGTTCAATCTTTAATACCTCATAAAATCCTATATTTTATGAACTCTTACCACAGTCCCTCCTTTGAGGATATGTTCAAACAGTGCTTTGTACAGCAGATTGGACCTTCTCACAAATAATATATAAAATACGCTTTTGAGACTTTCAAGTACAACCTGATTTAACAAGAATGTATCCCTGCATCCCTCCATATCAGGAACTTACAAGGGTATATTTGGAATCCAGATTTCTCTAGCTACAATATAAACCAATGACTTTCAGTTACCCCAAATCTACCCTAATTGTGCTTCTCCAGACCGGGAGCCAAATTAATCCCTACTCTATCATTCTGCCCATACTCAAGTGACTGACTGCATATCTTTGTGTCTGACATCTGTCTGATGCTCTCCTTCAAGGAGACTTTCACTTCCCTTTACTTTTCTCACATTCAATTGCTATGATGAGCTGCCTTCTGGGTCAGCTGGGAGGCAAGTTCTGTTAGAAAAATAGAGTCATCCCAAGTTATAAGGAGACTTCATGGGATTCCTGTGAACATGGAGAAGATTCTTACTGGGGCAGAAGTTGGCAAAGAAGAGATACAAGTCATTTCACCTGGGAGCTGCTGCTTATTAGATCTCTTAGAAATTCCAGGAAGATAATGGTAATCAGTATGAACTACAGAGTCCAAGATCACTCTAAAAGCAAAGTTTTTCCCTTGGTTTTCAACGAATACCTTTAAGGAGCTCCAGATCTTCAAATTACAACAGACTCTCTTCAGGGCTCACTCTACCTCTGTGCAGAGACTCACTCCTCTACAGCCACATGCTTTATAAAAACCTCCGGGTAAGAAATCTTTGTAACATTCTAGTCTCAGGAATCACCATGCTTATTAAACATTAATATGAATTTGCTCCTTAAGTTCGTAAGTATCCTAAATAAATGAAGTCCCAAATCAAACTCCTTCTCCCCCCTTTCAAACCCTATCCAACGCCCCCAAAGAAAAAGAAAACTACCTAACAACAAGTGGTAAAGCCCACTCCTCCTTTTCCAGAGACCTGGGAATCTTCCTAAAAACATTCCACCTTCTATCCTGCTCTCCAAATTTCCAAATCTAAATTGCATCATCGACCTTGAACTCTCTACCCTGTGCCTTCCTTTTCAACCCTTACACCCTTATTCTGCTCATTCGACAGTAGGACAGAGAATAATGTTGCTGGGCACATTGAATGAGCAGCTCTCAAATAATGTTGCCAGTCTAACTTTCCACTTCAGACTCCCCTGGAGAGAAGAGAGTATTTCAGTAGTAAAATGCACTGTAAATATTCCCAGAGCTGCTCCAGGAGAAAGCTGGACTCAGTAGCCTTTTGTGTATGAATTATAAGTATGGGAAAACTGGAAGTATCTACACCAGAACAGGGTTGTGAATCCTAGACCTTCAAACTAGGGACCTGGTGTACTGAGTTGTCCAGGAGTTTGATGGGTTCGGTAAGGGTCTATTCAAACTCGAAAGACTCGGCCGCTGCTTAACCTTTCTTTCTCATTCTTTCCCTTGAATATGAAGCCCAAAGACGCTAAAAACCAGTTGCTGCAAATACGAGATATTCTTGCCCAAAGCCGTCGAGGGATTTTGCTTCTAAATTCAACGCCGTTGTGCTAGCAGGAGGGATCTGGCCAACGCGGCCTCCCTGTGGCTTCTCCCAAAGCCTCCTCTACCAACAACTGCTACTCTACACACACTCAACCACACGCCCCCTTTCAAAATGCTCCGCGATGGAAAGAGCAGCGAGACGCTCTCAGACATGAAATTTTGGACGAAGCGAATCCTATCGTTTTGTGGGACATACGCTTTGAAAGCACTTACTTTAGCTTCTCCCTTCCCCAGGGCCTGCAGAAAGCACAGTAAAGAAGGGAACTTGGTCACTTTCGACCTGCGCGCTGGTCCCTATCCTACCTGTCCTTAGAGATCCATTTCCAAACCCTATTGCTCTTCTCTCTGCCATTGACTCCTCTGCTGCTTCTTCTCCCCTGCACTCAGCTTCCTCAGGTCCCCTGCCATAAAACCCGCCACTCTCTCCTATTCACCCCCTCCCTTGCGCCCCCTCCTCCTCTCATTTTAGTTCCCAGACAGGTGTCTTCCTAACACAGTAGTAACTTAAACAATAGATTCCGGGCACCCATCCCTTCCATCCAAAAAGATTTGGATTTTCTCCATCATATCTGGATTAACAGTCTCACCACATATGTGCTTAACCTTGGGAAGCGTCTACTTTTTGCGCCTCCAAGTAAAAAAACCGTTTGCCATCGAGTCGATTCCGACTCATAGCGACCTTATAGATTTGCAGACTTCTGCAGGCTTAGGGAAAATTTATGAAGAGTGAATTTGTTTTGAAGGCTGTGCCTAGCCCATAAACTGCTTCTCCTTTGCTTTCCTCATTAAGAAAATAATTTGATCTAAAAGAGACATTTTAACGACAGGGACGTCCACCTTTCTCCGCTCCCTTCTGACCTCCGCCTCTTCAAAACCAGCGCTACCGCATCGCGGAGACAAAGCTATCGCCACGTTTCCAAATCCAGGTGCTGGACGCAGCCATTTGCAGGAGCGTGACTGTTTGAGACATGTACTTGTCGCTCTTCGATCCTGTCAAATACTGTGAATTAATTAGCCCCTAGTCTTGTCTCCCCACCTGGATCTTGACTCCCTCGCAGCACTCACGGAACGCGTCTTTGTATTCGCCTGCATTATCTTTTGTGTCTTTCTGCAAGCTTCATAGGCAGACAAGACTTTTCAAGAAGAAAATCAGAAAACCTACAAGAATGTTCAATCCTGGGACTCTCCCTCGTGGTGGACTGCAACTGACTGACACTGAGGCAGTTGGCTGAAAGCAGTCCTTGAAGAAGCCAATGACTGCTGGGAGACCCCAGAGTCATTTGGTCTGGAATGTGGTTTGTTTGTTTTTTGTTTTTTTGTTTTTTTTCCTTCTCTTGGCAGACTGCGAGGCAGGATCCGATTCAGGAACAGAAGAATTGCATGTAATGAATTTTGACCCGTCGAAGCTTAAGATTTAAACCACCTGCAGACAATGGTGTAAGTCTGTATTATGTAATAGTCTTGAGGATAGCACGTACCAAGGGGGTGTAGCTCAGTGGTAGAGCGCATGCTTAGCATGCATGAGGCCCTGGGTTCAATCCCCAGCACTTCCATGTGTCCATGTGGTTTTTTCCTTCCCCACTCACAACAGAATATTGACAAGTTTGTTTCGACTTTTCCCACTTTTCTCTTTGTGAATATCTTGTGTTTTTCCTACTCACACAGAGGGTAAATAGCTTCATACTTACTCACTTGGACCACGGTCCTTGACAATCCTTGGGCCTTCCAACGTGACTGCCTAAGCACAATACAGTCAGGAACGAACTGGAGTAAAACAAAGTGCTCACTCACGATCTGCTCACAGCACTCTGCTGCAATTTTTCATTGTTATTGAGAAGTAGCGACGAAAAGGACAGACTGCATTCTCTCTCCTCTCAGCATATCAGCTACACTTCATTTTAAAATTTCGGTACTGGTCACCCTAGATTTTTGCAATATACATCTACAACTAATCCAAGTCCACTTCTGAATAACATTATGTCACTTCACGAGCAGAACAGATACTAATGAGTATTCTGGACCCTTGCCTCCCATCACTTGTAGCATTGTTGTCATACATTTTGTTTAGCCTTAAGCTATAATCAACCAACATATAATTGCTGTTATTACCTGAGTCTGGTGGCCTAGTGGTTAAGAGCTCGGCTGCCAACCAAGAATTCACCAGTCGCTCCTTGGAAACCCTACGGTGCCGTTTTACTCTGTCCTGTTAGATGGTATGAGTCGGAATGGACTGGATGGCAATGAGTTTAGTTTTTTTTTAAATTACTATTATCATTATAAATAAATTGTTATCTGTTGTCAGTTAAAAACAAGAAAAACAAAAGATGCAAAACGTCCGTTGACATTTCATGGAAGACCTCAGGAATGTGTAAATAAAGGAGAGAATGATAAAAACATGTATGTGCACAACTTGACTGGCGTTGAAAACATCAGTAAAAATTGTAGCGAGAGATTATATAGATATTAATGTAACCTTTTTTACACACTCCTCTGTTGCAGGCCAGACTCCACGGGACTGCCTTGTTTTTCTTGGTCTCGCAAGTTTTCTGCCTTTGACAGAGTGCGGTGTTATCATTTTCTATGGTTCCTTGTAGTGGAAAATATTTGAGTTTTCCTTCTATGACAGGTTTCTGCCTTCCACAGGTTCCAGCTTTTGCCGTCCCATACTCCGCTCTATTAGAATCCCAAGCCTTGGGATGTAACGATTCTATAATCAATGGGATCATGGTAATTTCAGAAAAGAGACACAACTACCCAAAGCCAGGATTGAAACACAGAGCTGTAGACACTGAGACCAACGCTATCGCAACGAAGCTATTTCAACTGCCTGAAAGTACCTGTTTTAGCCATTCTTTCAAAATGTTACTTTTTATTTGCAAGGCCCTTGTGTTTGTAAATACCTAATCTTAACATATCAATATTCTCCACCCACTCACCAAAATTATATGTTCTCCTTTACTGTCCATGTCTGACAATAAATTTCAATTTTCTGAGACAGTGGATGGGTTGGTAGTGCAGGAGGGGGGCGACAAAGGGGAGGAACAGGTAAAACAGGAAGAAGCTTTTCTGCTTGGTCACCTCCAGCAGCTCCATTCTCCCGACAATACGTGGCTCGCTCTCTTGCTTTGCTGTACGCTCTGGGGTCTCCTCTGCGTCAGGACACTCCTTGTCCTTCTTTGACGCTCTTCGTCCCGCTTTTGCAGTATCCGAGCCTCCAGCTTTGAGATGGTATAGATAGTCCAGATGGAGTCCTAGATTCCCCTGGCAAGGTCCTGGAGAAAGCTTTTGACACTGCGGGCCATTTCTTCATCGCCCAAACTATCAACTACATGGGGAGAGAGAAGTGCCTCAAAAAATCTCTCATCATGAAGGGCCAGGCAGCTCCGCCAAAGAGCTCGGCTCCGCTCACACGGGGCATTAAAAAAAAATCTACTTCTAGTCATAGCTAACAGCGACCCTACAGTGGAGGGTAAAACCGCCACTTACGGTGGCCAAGGAGCCGCTCTTAACCAATGCAGCACCAGGTCTCCAAATAGTCCGTAGTCGGCAGGATTCGAACCTGCGTGGGGAAACCCCAATGGATTTCTAGTCCATCGCCTTAACCACTCGGCCACGACTACCACTGATTTCCTTACTGCCTTTCCCCAGTCCCCTTCCGGAATCTAACCTGTGCCCCTCGCAGCCATTCCCGCAACTGGTCTGGTGGGGTGCAACAGCTGGACGTCATTAATTATAAAGAAAATGCAAATTAAAAACACACTGAAATAATACTCCACCAAAATGGCTTAACAGAACAGAAAATATCAAGTGTTGCTGATGATCTGGAACAACGGAAACTTTCATATGTTGCTGATGACATTGTCAGCTGGCACATCCACACTTGTACACGATTTAGAAACATGGCCTAAAGCTAGATACATATAACCTATACCCCTGAAACTCCACAGCTGCGTTTAGACCCAAGAAAGAGGAATGAGTATTGCTGTTGGAAGATACGTAACAAAGGTTCGTGACAGCCTTAGTTGTTTTGTATGTACACCAACAGCAAAATGAATCAAAAATTGTGATATACCGTATTGATACAATGAAATATGACAGCAACAAAAAAGAGCTACTGCTACGAGCAACGATATGGACGTATCTAACTAAAAACATATTAAGTGAAAATCTCTTCTCAAATGAGCACATACTGTATGGTTCCATTTATAGTACTTGAAAGTACAGGAAAATGGTGGTAGCCGTCAGAAGATTGGAATTGATTGGGATAGATACAAGAGAGCTTCTTCGAGCTGAAAAAATTCTTTTTCTTAGTCTGGATGTTGGTTATAGGAGATATACATATGTAATAACTCATCAAGCTGAATAATTAAGCTTTATGCATTTTACTCTGTGAACTAAGCCCCAATTTAAACAGAAAGGAGAGAGAAAGATTTCCTTGGATATCTTCTCACCTCCAGTACATCCTGTCCCTTCAGTAGCGCTGTTCAAATTGTGGTCTGCAGATTGGTGCCTTCTGAGAACTGTGTTTTACCTGTCTGTGGGCATTAGAAACTTTTGTATCAATTTAACTGTGCTAGGATATTGGACTCTTCCTATTAAATAAAGTAGAAACAATTTCAGGAATTGGATGAGTGGAATGTGGTGCTGGCCACTTAATCATCAAGCACTAGAACTATGTTGCCGTTTATGATACTGTGAGATTGATTTGATACCTAGCACCCAGAATAATATACAAATCTGAGGAAATATGATTATTTACTTTTATAATTTGTTATTTTAGAATGATATTAATCTTAATCAAGCTTGCTTTCTGTATTTATAATTTACCATTACTAGCTAAAATAAAACAAATCAACAACAACGAAAAACAACCAAACAAACCAGTTGCCTTCGAGTTGATTCTGATGAATGGTGACTCCGTGTGTGTCAGAGTACAATCGCTCTCTGTAGGGTTTCCAATGACTGATTTTTTTCAGATGCAGTTGGTCCAGGCTTTGTTAGCAGCGCTTCTGGGTGGATTCCAACATCCCACGTCTTGGTTATCAGACCAGCGTGTTAATCATTTGCACCAGTAAGGGACTCCATTAAGTAAACAGGGAAGTAAAATTAATATTATTTATTTGTAACTCTAATTTACATGTGGGAAACAAGGTTAAGAAGACTAGCGAAACCAGAAGACAAGTAGTATGTATACGCGCCAGAGAGTTGTGGTGTAAAAACTGGTCTCGGGCGTGACTGAAAAAAATAAAGAGAACGGAAAATAAAGAAGAAACGCTCCGTTCCGCCTCTGCGGTGTAGATGTTATGCTGGGCGTATCAGGGGAGGAAAGAAATTATCAAGTTGATACGGTAAATAAACATCAACTACTTGTGAATCTCAATACAGAGATTAAAATGGGCAAGTACGGGACTAGGAGCGCGCTGAACTACTGTGAAAACGTTACTGGAGTGCACAAGAGGGAAGAGGAAGGAGAGAGAGGAGCATCAGCTGATGGAGAGAGAAAGGTGCGGTGGGGTGAAATGAAGGAAAGAAGGAGAAAAGGGACAGGAAAAGGGCAAGAAAAAGAGAAGCAGGCTTGTGACGGAAGAGGATTCGGTTCGTTTTGCCCAAGACTGCCCTGCCTTTGGGAGCGATTCACTACTTTCCTTCACGGGGTAGAGTTTGAGCACTGTGGAGGGCACATGTGAGACGGAATTTTTGTTTGCAATTCAAACGTCGTTGGTATTGGTGGCTTCAGCGGGAGCTGCAGGGATTTCACGATTTTCGTGCGTGGATATGGTGGGAGCGGTGTTGAGAGTAGAAGGCGGATGGGCAGTCAGCTTTGAGATTAAACGCCACTGTGACTGAGGCAGTTTACTAGGCTTTGCTTGATATATAGATAATAAAAAAGAAAGTTCTCATTTGTTTGCTGCATGTATTTCTAACTCTTTAATGAAGCCCATCGAAACCCAACTTTTTCCTAAAGAAATTCTATCTGGCTCCTTACTCTTCACATTCTGTCCTTAGCTCAAAAGGAGTCTAAAGAGGGGAAATGTGTCCACAGAAATTCAGAGATTCCATAAATCGGTAATAACTACATACTCAGCCACCTTTTCCTCAGTCCTAGTATAGCCCCAGAGGAAATGTAGGTTAGTCCCTTGCAAGTCAAGTAGATGACCTCAAAATTGGCTTAGGGATGGCCTGTGATAGACTGGTAGGAGGTGGATAATTACAGTTTTTGGAGAGAAGAGAAAAGGGGAAGATGCATTATAAAAGACCTCCAGGTCTTTCGGCTTCTCACCTCATCTACCATAACTGATCCCCCCTTTCCTACGGAGAAACTACCCTTTTCCTCACCTTCAAGCCTTCCTCTATAAGGTCCCTCCTCAAGATTTTCTCCTAGTTTAGGTCAAAACACAAAAATCCTTTTAGTTCATATTCTGGATTGTATGATCAAATCCACATTGATTCATCAAGATTGTTATTATTATTCTCAGGATCAATAATTGAAAATATTTATAAGGAAATGTAGAGTCGTTCCACAAGGATGTGGCAACTATCCTGAAACAATGTAGACCTTACCCTAGGTCTTTGGGTTAATGTGTCTGTGCTCTCCTCTTTTGACCCCCTGAGTGTTTAGGATTTGTGCTCCACTTCTTCTTCTGCAGCCTCTTCAAGAGGTGGAACTCTCCCAACCACCCAGAGACTGAGTTCAGGACAGATGGACAGACGTTGCTATGCACTTCAATGACTTCTGTCTCCTCCATATCCATGTGCGTGAATGAGAGGCAGAGGAGACTTGGCAGCGAGTCTTTGCCTCCTCAGCCTAAACGTGGATTAAACATCTACTTCTCAAAGTTTTAGAACATGCCAGAGGAGAAGAGACAAAGAAATGGCTCTCTTCTTTGGCAGGAATGAATTCCTGTTTGCCTGACATTATTTGAGAGTCCCGGGTTCTCCATCCTAGAGAAGGAACATTGATTTTTTCCCAAGCGCTAGATCAGATTTTTCTTCTTTCAGGTTCTCTAGCCTCTTAACACCCAACTTTCCCCCAAACCCTCGTAAACGGACTGCTTAGTCTTTGGGCGGTGCAGACAGTGTCCTATATACCAGTGCTTGTTGAGAGTGCTCGGAGCAGTGTGTGGATAATAGAAATGACAAGAAATAACTTTAAGTGAGCACCATTGTCCCAATGAGTTAGTTATGAAGAAACACCAAGGCCGAAACAACTCAAGAATGAAGTCAGTTTCTGAGAGTAAGAAGATCTTTGAGCCTGCTATGCAAGGCAAGAACAATGAAACTGCTGGGTATTGAACCGAAGGCTTTGTGCATGCTAAGCACGCATTCTACCACAGAGGTGTAGCCCCGGATAAGCCTGCTTTTTCAGAGGCATCTTCATGACTATTCTCTGAGTTTTTGAGGATTAAGTCAAGATAAAAATCACTTTATGCTCAATTCCACTGTTTCCAAACTCCCTACACTGCACTCTCTTGGACACAGACACACCTAGAGAAGGATACTTCAGTGCTAGAAAAAGAAAGGTATTGTTCCTGGTCCATGGTCTTCCAGCCGATTTCCCAGAGCCTGCTTCCATCACCTGGGTAAATCCTGGGATACAACATTCTCTTGGAACTTATCTGAATACAACTTTGTATATTCTTTTGACTCTTGGAAACATATTAATGTTTTACAGAGGCAAATAATTAAATATAACGAACTCAAGTGTTTGTGAAAATGCTTTAAAATTAAATACAAATAGAAACAAATCAATTGAAAGAATAACTTATCCAAATTGGAGGAAAAAAAGAACAGATTCAAGTAAATGTTTTCCATAGTGCTTTGTCCTCATTGTAAGACAAGAAGAATGGAAAGCAAATATTAAACTCTAAGTAACTATTTTTTTCTAAATAATGCTATCAGTGTAGCAATTCTGATATTAGTTCGTGTAAATTTTAAGCTTCAGAAAATAAGTACACGTACTGAGGCTGTTGGAAACCAGCGCTGTCACTGTGGGAGACAGAAGGAAAACACAAAATTGGAACGAGGGAAGGTAAGAAATTCACTGTTGGTGCTGGATGGGTATTCTTCCGTTGTGGTCAAATCGATTCCAACTCATGGATGGAGACCCCAAGTGTTACAGGATAGAACTGCTCCGTAAGGTTCTTTGGCTGTAATCTGTACGGAGCTGCCCTGGTTGGTAAACGCTGAACGGCTAACCAAAAGGTTGGCGGTTCGAACGAACGCGGCTATGCGGGATAAAAAAGGCAGTCTACGGGGAAAGATGGCAGCTGTGAGTCGGCATCGACTCCACCGCAATGGTTTTGGGTTTTTGGTTTCATCTTTACAGATGACCAGGGGCACAACTGCACTTGACTGCTAACCTGAAGATGCTTCATTTAAGATTCCAGCCCACACGTGGGGTCACCACATGGGGTCAGCCTGAGTCAGAATCGCCTGGATAGCAACCAACAACAATTTTTAAGCAAGCGGATTGCCAGGCCTTTTCTTCCACCGTGCAGCTGGCTAAATTCCAACCGCCAACCTTTCGGTTACCATTAGGTTAGCGAGCGCAACCATTTGCCCACGTGAGGACCTTCCTCATATAGTGTAGTGACTCTTTTTCAACAGGATTTTTAAACATTTCTTGTGATTAAAAACATCCCATGCCCCCACCGTTCCTACACACGTGATGCGTAATATCAGAACAGAAAAGAATCATAAGTGCAACAGCATTATCATATTGGAATTCCTTGCTCCATCAGTTCCTAGATTTCCTCACTAAATTTCAGTTCCTTATGGTTAAAATTTTAAATAAAATATGCAAAGTGTCAGTTAACACTTCTTGGAAGACCTCAGAACCAAACCAAAACAAACCCACTGCCGTCCAGTCGATTCCGACTCATAGCGACCCACTAGGACAGGGTGCAGGTGCCCTATGCAGTTTCCAAGGCTGTAAGTCTTCACCGAAGCTGACCGCCACGGATTTGTCTCCCTGAGCAGCCGACGGGTTGGAACCACCGACCTTTTGGTACTAGTGGAAAGCTTAAAGACTGCACCAACAAAGTTCCTTGTTTGTTTGTTTTGCTTTTTTCAATAGTTCTGCGATGGATAGCTGTAGTATTCAGTTCTATTAGAATCCAAAGCCTGGGAATGCAAATGTTTTTTAAGAAAGTAATTATGCAAAATTAGCATAAGTTTCCGAAACCCGGGACCGAACCAGTGACCTTTAATATCTTCACGCTAACGCTTGCCCAACTAAGCTCTTTCGGCAACCTGTAAATATTCGCTTTAGTCGTTCGTTCAAAAGTAGTATTATGGCTGTTGTGTTTTCAAATATTTAGTCTTAATTTACCCTACATTATGCGCTCACTCGGGTAAAATTAGAAAGTCTCCACTGCCATCCGTGTTTAAAAACGGGATCCAATTTTCCGAGACCGTGGATGGGTTGGTAAAGGACGAGGAGGGCGCCAAACGGCAGCAATAGGTAAAACAGGGCGATGCTTTTCAGCTTGGTAACCTCTGGCTCTTTCTCGCTCCAAACACTGCTCGGAAAACTAAGGGAATTTCAAATGAAATGATCGCGTCTGCTCTTTTTCTCTTCAGTCCTTCTTTTTCTGTCCTGCTCTTCAACGACACTGGACAAGAGAACAGAGGACTGGGGAGCAGGTTAATGTGGTGGCGGGCTTCTTGCTTCTAATTGAGGAAATCCTGGGCAAGCCAGTTCTGTTTTCTGTTTCCTTCCTTTTTCCTTGTCTTCCTTGGGCTGACACAGGCGCCCTGGGTGGTGAGGAGCCACAGGGAGAGTAAACGGGGAAACATTTCAAAGCAATCCGTCGGACAGTGTTTAATAACTATGAGCACACAAAACGTGTTTTTAAAAGGAGGAAAGTACGGAACTGTTGGGAATTGTAAAATGCAGGCGAATGTGTATGGTTTCGAACCCTCTCAAGGAAAGGACACTCTCCTATTGAGCCACACCTCTCTCAGGGCAGAAACGTCTTGAAGCTCCTCCTTGAAATATTAGCCATATTTCTAAGGGGTTTTGGCAGATCCAATAGTTGACCAGAGAGAAAATCCACTGTTTGAAATCTCGCTATTTCTAAACGTCTAAACTATAGCAGGAAATATGTAAAGAGATTGCAGACCCAAGAAACACTTTCTGCTCCTAGGACTTTCCACCCCACTATACCCCTCCAAGGTTTCCACCTTAGTAAACTGCCTTGTCCATTTTTTTCCTGCAACGACCGGGACAGATGTATGATGGAACTTTCTCTTGTTTTTTCAACTTTTTTCTCTATCCACGTTTTCCTTTTTTCTCTTCTTACAAAGTTTTTTAAGCCCCCTTCTCCTTAAGTAGAGAGGATTAACAACGGTCTAGGAGAAGATATTTCAATACTTACATTTGACAAAGGACTCTTATGTGGAATATACGAAGAACTCCTATGAGAACACCAAGAAAAAAGACTGAACCTCAAGGAGAAAGAGTAAAGACTTCACTAAAGAATATATTTAAATGCAAATTAATAAACACAATGAAATAATACTACCTTTCACCAAAATTGCTTTAGTTAAAATAACTGATGATATCAAGTGTCTCTGAGGATTTGGAACTGAAACTTTCATACATTACTGATGAGGCTGTCCACTGGTATGCCCACATTGGTACACTATTTGGAAATATTGCCTCAAGCAAAATATACATACAATCTACAACCTAGAAACTGCACAGCTGCAATTAGACCCTAGGTAAATGCATGCTTATTGCCCTTGAAAGACATGTACAAGAATGTTCATAGCGGCATTAGCTATTTCAAATGTATAACAACAGTGAAATGAATGAAAAAAGCCTGATGTCCAGAATTCATACGATGGAATACGACAGAGCAATAAGAAATACTGCTACTAGAGACAGTATGGATTCACCTAATGAAAAACAAAGTAAGTGAAAGAATCCATACTCAAACGAGCAGCACATACTATATAATTTCATTTATTCTATTTCAAAGCACAGAAAAAACTAATCTAAGCTAGTAGAGCTCCGAAGATTGGAATTAATTGGGATGAGTTACAAGGGAGCTCCTGGGAGGTGAAAATTTCTTTATCTTGGTCTGGATGTTGGTTCCATGGTGTATACATATGTATTAGTCATCAAACTAATACTTTTAAGTTTTAGGCATTTCACTCTATGTGAATCTAGCCTCAGTTTAAACAGAAAACAAGGGAAAGATTTCCTTGGATATTTTCTTACCTCCCAAAAAAAGCCAAATCCATTGCCATCAAGTGAATTCTGACTCAGAGTGACCCTATGAGACAGAGTAGAACTGCCCCATAGGATTTTCAGGGAGCAGCTGGTAGATTTGAACAGCCCGCCTTTCAGATAGCAGCTGGTCTGTTAACCACTCACCGTCAGGGCTCCACCTCCAGTACATCGTATGTCCTCGTTGTTGTTGTTGTTCTTTGGTGCTGTCAGGTTGATTTTGACTCATGGCGATCCCGTTAGTGCTGTTCCAATCGTGGTCTGCAGACTGGTGCCTGTCTAGGAACTGTTTTTTACCTGACTGTGAGCATTAGAAACTTTTGTATCAATTTGACATGCCAGTACATTGGACTTCTCTTACTAAGTAAGGTAGAAACAAATTTGTACGTAAATTGGAACGGTTAGGTATGGTTCATATCTAATGTCAGTTAGTCCAATGTTTCTCTTTGTATAGAATACAGTATGTAGTGTACTTTCCTATGTGTAAAAAAATTAAACATTTCCAGATACACTAAAACGTCTTTAACATAATAATACAGTAGTAATAATAATATTTTGATGCAAATCCAGAAGTAGTACCTGTTTGTTATTATGAACCATTGTATGTACCTGAAATTTTTAATATAATAGGCTTTACAGGGGATGGTTAGTAACTGCAGGTTGTATGTAAGTTGGACCTTGGTAACCTGGGGCTGCTCGTAGTTAGAAAATTATCCCCCAACTATGTCTAGACCTCACCTTGCTCGTTTTGAGTGAGACAGTGTTGAACAAGGTCACACCGCCTGTATTCATCCCTCAGCTTCTCTCCTTAATAGCGAAGGGAACTTTGATAAGCTGCTTTAGCTCACTGGGCCTCAATATCCAATATGTGAAATGGCAATAGTAATCAACCTATGTAATAGAGTTGAAGGGAGGACTTAATGAGTAACTATACATAAAATACTTTAGAAAGATATCTGGCACATAAATCAGCAATCATTAACGTTCACGATTGTCATGGATTGAATTGTGTCCCTCTCAAATATGTGTATCAATTTGGCTAGGCCATGATTTCCAGTATTGTGTGATTGTCCACCATTTTGTCATCTGATGTGATTTTTCTACGAGTTGCAAATCCTACCTCTATAATGTTAATGAGGTGGGATAGGCAGCAGTTATGTTAACAAGGTAGGACTCAATCTACAAGATTGGATTATGTCTTGAGCCAATCTCTTTTGAGATATAAAAGAGAGAAGTAAGCAGAGAGACAGGGGGACCTCAAACCACCAAGAAAGCAGCGCCAGGAGCAGCGCGCGTCCTTTGGACCCGGCATTCTTGTGCTGAGAAGCTTCTAGTCCAGGGGAAGACTGATGACAAGGACCTTCCTCCAGAATGACAGAGAAAGCCTTGTCCTGGAGCTGATGCCCTGAATTTGGACTTCTAGCCTACTAGACTGTGAGAGAATAAACTTCTGTTTGTTAAAGCCATCCACTTGTGGTATTTCTGTTACAGCAGCACTAGACGACTAAGACAACTATCATTGTTGTTTTTAATCATTGTTGTTGTTGTTGTTAGTTGCCAAGAAGTCAATTCCAACTCCATGTGTTACAGAGTAGAACTGCATCATAGGGTTTTCTTGACTGTAATCTTTATGAAAGCAGATCATCAGGCCTTCCGAAATTGCTGGGTGAGTTGGAACCTCCAACCTTTGGCCTAGTAGTCCAGCACAAACCTAATTCACCACCTAGGGTCCACATTTTTATCCTTATCCTCTTTATTTTATTATTGAACAATTGTTTTGTGCCAAGTACTTAATCCTTTCAACAACACTATTATCCAAAATCTACAGATAAAAGTCCCAAGCATTAAAATAAAATACATGATTTATACTAGCAAGTAAAAAAAATCTGTTCTTTTTCCTAAATTAAGAGCTGCTATATACGACATTCGCATTTCAGTTGTAAAATTACAAACCTAAAATATCTTCCACTCATCTAATCGTTTTACAATAGTGCATGATCTTAGTACCCCTACCAACTTCTTTTATTTGTCCACTTTCTTTTTACAGCCACTGCAATGGTTTATCTCTGTGACCTTCTCCAGTGACTTGCCCTTGGTTTGAAGACTCCTAGTAGATTATGCCACCACTCCATTCCCAGCAGCAGCCAATGACGGACTGGAGAAGGTGGAAGGTGCAAAAGTCCAAACCCCTTGACTCAAGGACAACCCTATTCGATTTACCCCCCAGCACTTCTGTCACATGGGTCGGGCCAAATCTAGACCTCACCTGAGAACACATTACTGCTTAGCTACTTTCCCTTTCCCTTCATGAAGATGACTCCCTCAATAAATCATACCCCTCAATCCCTGTCTCACACTCCTAATATTCTACGGACAGGAAACAGGCTGCCAAAACTACTCAGCTGAAAACACATGCTACCTTTCGTGAAAATAGAAGGATGACTCTGAGAGGATGACTCTTATGGCAGAGCCATCAAACCACAGAGCATTAATTCCAGGCCTTGAAAGCCAACATTTGCTTGGCTGGATTTAGACATTTCTTGGGACCAGTGACTCGTTTTTTTTTCTTTCCCTTTCATCCCTTTTTTAATTGGAATGTCTATAACTATTATCTTATATCTGTCCCACCACTGTATTTTTGGGAGCAGGTAACTTGTTCCTTGAATTTCACAGATTCACATATAGAGGGGAATTGTGTCTCGGGATGGATTATACCCAGAGCCTCACCCATACCTAATTTAGAGAATTTAGATGGTAAGATTTAAGACTTTTGAGCTGATGAGATTTAGATGAGACTTTGGACTTTGAGTTGATGCTGTAATGAATCGAGATTTGGGGAGCTGTTGGGATGGAATAAATGTTTTTGCATGGGGGACAGATGTGAATCTTTGAGACAAGAGGGCAGACTGTGGTAGGTGTAATAATGCCCCAACAAAGATATCCATTTCGTGATATCCAAATGCTGTGAATATGTTACCTTACATGGCAAAAGGGACTTTGCAGATTTGCTTAAGTTAAGGACGTTGCAGTGGAAAAATTAATCTAGATTTTCAGGGTGGACCCAGTATAATCACAAGGTCCTTATAAGAAGGAGACAGGCGGGCCAGAGTCAGGAAAGGAAATGAGACAAAGGAAGCAGAGGTCAGAGTGATACAGCCGTGAGTCAAAGAATGTGGGTGGCCTGTGGAAGCCAGAAAAATCAAGGAATGAATTCTCCACCAGAGTCTCCAGAAAGAATGCATCTCCGCCAACATCTTGAGTTTAGACCTATGGAACCAGGGATGGATTACCCAATAAACATGGTAAGCCTATACTTAGGGCATCAGCAAGACAGGGGCACCAGCTTCCAAAGCAAAGACCTATATATGCCAAGCAGACAAGACACGAGGAAAAGCAAAGACCATGGTAAGGGAACTGGCAAGGTGCTAAATGAAATTGATGCCATTTTATAAATTTTGTTTACAGTAACATTTATATTTTCCATTTAATTTCAGACTGATAGAGTATAACCTCACTTTTACTTCTCTCTTGTAGATCACAGAAAGACATGCCAGCAGCACTATAATCATGTGACTCGTGTTGTATCTGGTCCTGCCCAAAGCAAACCAAAATGCATCTTCAGATTGAGCATACTCTTGTATTTGTATCATGCTCTTTGCCATCATTCTCGCCTCTGTCCAGTATCAACAGTAGTCCAATGAACTGTGAAGATGCAGCATCAAGGTACGGAAAGTGAGTGTACAAGTTTTTAAGTATTATTTCAAGACCAAAAACCCTCATGGAGATATGCAAAGGGCCCACCAAAAAACATCATACACAAATCAAAGAAATTATTTTTTGGCTATCTTGTAAGAACTATTTCTTCTGACTATCTCAGACCTGAAGAATAAAATTACACGTTCTAAATGATTTTTTTTTACTTAACAATTTTCAAGCATAATTTTTTTTGTGTTAACGTCCAATTTTGAATGTATATTTCATTTTATAAATTTTACTGGTTTTATAAATTATATTTATTGTCAATTATTCAAATTTATTTGCTAAAGTGCAACCAAATTTAAAAGTTAAATTTAAACTAAGTAGAGTGCAAAAACAAAAGCTCGCAGAAGAAAAAAGAAAAAGATTTGTGAATTCCTAAAGACAATTCCAAAATTAACTTCCTTTTCAAAACATAATGAATCAGAAGAGACTTCTTCCACTGAGGTCTCGGTTTTAATGGGTGCAAATCATCGTACTGGTAATGCTAGTGCTGAAATTACTAGTAGCAATATGAGTATAACAGAATTTGTTTCAAATTCTGCATCCGTTCCTTGCTGTAGTAAAAAAAAAAAATTAATAATGGTGTAGAAAGTGAAACTGTTTTAGAATCTGAAATTGTAGCATCTGCGGACCCCACAAATAACAGAAATATAGGTCCTGCTTTGTGGAATAATTTTTCTTCTAATGATGTAAATCACTGGATGGAAAGAGGGCCAAGTGATTGTCAACACCACAGTGGACCATTTGAAAATTCATTTCTCGAAATTTTATGGATGGTAAATAAACAAGGTTCTCTAGCCAGAATATATTTCTAGGGTGCAAAGCTAATAATGAAAATTATAAGAGAGATTCTCCATCAGTTGGCTCTGTGTATTGTTTTGTTTGCAAACTATTCAGTCCTAAATCATTTAATTCTCAATCTGCTATGGATGGATTTAACAACTTGAATATGATTGATAAACATGGAAACAGTTAAATTCACAGATACTGTATGTTATCATAATTGAACCAAAAACATTGTTTTCTCTTAACTCATGAACAGGAAACACAAACTAGTGAAGAATGTCAGTATTGGAAAGCCATCTCGTTGTGCGTTGGTGCTGTCATTATAAAAATCACTGCACGTGGAGTATCTTTTTGAGGAAGAAATGAAATGTTTGGGTCCCCACAAAATGGAAATTTTTAGGGTTTACTTGAACTTGTTTCTCAGTTTGATTCATTTTTAGCAGGTCACATTTCAAAATATGGTAACACAAGAAAGGGAACCCATCATGTATGTCTAAAACAACATGTGAAGAATTAATAAACTTAATAACTGATAAAGTTTGATCAATTATTTTCAGTGAAATAAGTACAGCTTGATATTTCAATTTGTCTATAGATTCCACTCCTGACCTTTCTCATACAGATCAGCTAAGTATTGTTCTAAGACACATATCTCTAACAGATGGAAAACCTGTTGAGCAATTTATCACATTTACTAGCTTAAAAAGTCATACCAGAGAAGAAATTGAAAATCAAGTGCTTCACTATTTACGTGAAGTTTGCAAAATTGATTTTTCTAATTGCAGAAGCCAGTCCTATGGCAATGCAGCAAATATGCCAGGGCATTATGAAGGCATGCAATTTTATAGAGGGCAGAAATTTTTAGAACCTACTGAATACGCCATTTTCATACCACGTGCTGCACATTCACTTCATCTTGAAGGACGTAGCTGCAGGAGATTGTTGTTTGGAATCATTTGATTTTTTTTCCTACTGTTCAGTTATTCTACACGTTTTGCCACCTCTGCTCACCAATGGGCAGTTCTTAAAACATACGTAGACAATGATTGTGTATTAAATTGTCTTTCTAATACACTTTGGGAAGCCCGTGCTGCAGCAATGAGTGCAATCCTGGAATCATACTCTCAGATTCTAGATGCCTTAGAAAATA
>NW_004444423.1:62954-73128 GCF_000243295.1 Trichechus manatus latirostris | reverse complement strand
CTTAGAAAATATTGCTGAAGACCAGACACAAAAAGGAGATACCAAAAGAGAAACTGAAAACATCACCAACAAAATGCAAACACTAGAGTATGTTGATTATGTGCAATAACATACTGCAGCATTTTCATCAGACGAGCCAAGCTCTCCAAGATTCACAAGTAAACTGAAGGCATGCACAGATCTCTACCATCATTAACAGGGTATTTACATAATTTAAGAGAAGATTTTGAGAACACCACAATACAAATACTGCCAAATACTGATTATCAAGCAGTTCTCCATCACAGATGCATTAGAAAGAAGCAAGTAAAATGATGGAAGTGCTCCTGAAGTATCTCTGAGAGCCAGAGGTCAATTTCTCCTAACCACATAATACACCATCATTGACACACTTGAATCTTCCATGAAAAGAAGGGTGAACGTGTATAAAGTTCTTCCAAATAGATTTTCCTTCTTCAACAATGTGGATATACCTGATGAAGAATGCGCGAAGGCATCCAAGAAATTAGTGCAGGCTCATCCCCATGACTTAAATATAAACTTTTCTGGAGAAGTGCCACAATCTCATTTTTACATGAGAACTAAGTTTGCAGATTCAGGAAAGACAAATGTTACCCAGCTGGCATGTATGACTCCATAACAGAAGATAAAATACAACGTGTATTTCCCAGTGTTGAAATTACTCATAGTCTTAACTTTAATGATCACAAACTGTACAACACAATGCTCGTCTTTGTTCCTACACAGACTCAAAAACCCTCAGCGTACAACAATGATTCCAGAAAGACTATCCATCATCCTTATTATGTATGGAAGTAGATCTTGTTCGTCAGCTTAATTGTAATTAAATCATTGAAAAATGTGTAAGAGCAAAATATAGAAAGTTTTTTAATTATAACACACTAGAGATGAAAGATCTACCTAAAAATAAAATATAGTAATTTGTTGTAATACTCATTTTCTGATCATTAAATTTTCTTTTAAGACATCTTTTCATTTGTTCATTTATAATTATAGCATTTATTGTGAAACAAGCACCCAAATTGAAGTATGAGTCATTTAAAGCAAAAATGGTGAAAGTCAATTTTTTGTTGTGGGATATCAACAGAATTTTACATGGATTGTTGAAACAACTAAGTTCTGACTTATTTTCTTTGTAGTAGAATATGGAGAATATTCTTTTTGTAGAAAATTAGTTATATAGTAAAAATCTGAGTACCCCACATCCACTAAAATTTTTATAGTCCAGTTCATCTCATTCTGCTAAAAGGGCGTATGCCGCTTTTGTGTTCAATCACTAATATATATTCGACTATAAGTTGAATTTAAAAAGAAGTTACCGCGTGGAGAGCTAACATGTACACACACACATATATATACGCACGTGTATGTGTAACTCACATGTCCCGTTGGAATGACCGAGTCAGCAGAGGAGGGGACACCACAGATTATCAGCGTTTAGGAATCTCACATGCCTTAATCCGGCCCTGACAGAATCCACTTCAGACTTCTGACCTCCAGAAGTGTAAGATAATAAACTTTTGTTTTTTCTTTAAGCCATTAAATTTGTGTACAGTAGCAACAGGTAACTAATCCGTAGTATGGTATTAGGTCGTATTATAGTCAGTGTACTGAAAAGCTGTCTTGTTACCAAGGAAGACGAATAAAGTTCTTGAAGGATTTCTTGTCAGAGTGTTAAGAAAATCACAGTTGTACTGGTCAAGTTATAATTGCATCACATGAAATTGATTTGTTATGAATCTGTGCTTCATACTCAAAAACTTGATCAGTGGAATAATTTTCCCAGTACTGGGTCTCTTTTTCAAGTGAGTGTATGCAGAAGAGAACAAAAACCTCCAATGCCCTCTCTGAGACTCGAACTCAAGACCTTCAGATTATGAGACTGACACGCTGCCTACTACAATATGAAAACACTTATGGTAACACCTTTTAGTAAAACTCTCAGCTGGAAAGATCTGAACCCTCAGTGAAATTTCCGAAGCATAAGGTTTTTATATGCTATACACCTCCATGCCCCAAAAGGAATTGATGCTACGTCATATGTAAGTTTGCTGTTGCTCTGCCTTTGTCACGGTAACCTTGATCAAAATTATGTCAGGATTTTACCCTGGAGTAAATAAACATACAACAGAGTGAAGTTTTCCACTGGGCTTTAAACATCCGTTTCTGCTGGGTGACATCCAGCAAGTTATTTATCATCTCTGTGCCTCATATTGTCCATCAGGAAAGTGGAGATCATAGCGAAAGTATGTATCTTTTGAGGCAGTTAGGAGGACTGAATGACAGTAAATGTAAGGAGAGTGCATAGCTCATAATAAGTTTCTAATAAATTTTAGTTGTTATTTATCGGTGTTTTGGATAACTAGTGTGTAGAACTGTTGTAAGAAAAGAGTAATGTGTTGGAAAACATTCTTGTTGCTTTGCAAATAATAGATTTAAAGACTGTCAGGACGTGTGGTAGTGTGGCTGAGCGGCCTAAGGGGCTGGATCTCTGGTTTAAGGCTCTAGTGTCTGCCGGGGGGTGGGGGTGGGGGACGTGGGTTGGAATCCCACCGCTGCCAACTCTACATTGTAAATTGAATCCATCTAAGAACAGAATTCACAGGTTGTGGGTGAAACATTTGCCTGGGGCTGGTAACTTAAAAAAGGTGTTTATCTTCCTACCAGCGTGTCGGAGTGCTGGTGGCGCAGTGGTTAAAGCAGTCGACTACTAACCGAAAGGGTGGAAATTAGAAAACACCAGTTGACTGCACTGCAGCTTGTTTGGCTTTTGGTTTAACGGTAGGTTAAGACCAACTGCGGAGTTATAAGGAGTATCAGACGGTTGTAATTTCTGTATGTTCTCTATGTCTAAGAACAGCATTGTGTGCCCAGGGGGACAATTTTTTAAGATTTTAAAATGTTTATATTGAAATAAATGTAACTTTCACATATTTACAAATCACAAAAATAAAAGAGTTGATATACAGTGAAAATCTTCCCATTCCACCACCTCCCTTTCTCATTCCACCTGCCCTGACTTCTGCCTACCCAAGCAACTATATTAGTATGGGGTTACCTGCAAGGAATATTATTTGCATAAACAAGCAAATAACCAGTTGCCATGGACTCAACTCTGACTCATGGAAACTCCATGTGTGTCAGAGTAGAGCTGCGTTCCGTAAGATTTTCTATGGCTGATTTTTTGGAATTAGATTACGAGGCTTTCTCCTGAGATGCTTCTGGGTGGACTACAACTTCCAATCTTCTGGTTAGCACACAGGGACAAAAAAGCCAATAGGAATCTATTATTTTCCCCACATTTTATACTTTCCAAATCTACTCTATTGTGTATTACATATTAGAGAAATTAATGTTTACCTTTTACGTATTAGGGAAATTACAAATATTTTCCCCATAGTTTGTTCTGTTTTTTTTTTTTTTTTTTTTTTTTCCCACTTTGCTTATGTGTTTTTTGTTCACCGTTTTAGTTGTCGTTGTTTTGTTTTGGCTTGTCTTTTTTTTATTGTGCTTTAGGCGAAAGTTTACGGAGCAAATTAATTTCTCATTAAACAATTAATACACATATTGTTTTGTGACATTGGTTGCCAACCACGTGAGGTGTCAACACTCTCCCCTTCTCCACCTGGGTTTCCCATTTCCCTTCCTCCAACTTTCCTGTCCCCTTCTGCCTTCTGGTACTTGCCCCTGAGCTGGTATTCTCATTTAGTCTCCTATACATAGCTGAACTACGTGTGTATGCTGTTGTTGTTGTTACGTGCCGGTGAGTCTATTCTGACTCAGTGACACTATGGGCAACAGAACAAAACACTGCCCGGTCTTGTGTCATCCTCATGATCCTTGTTATGCTTGAGCCTGTTGTTGCAGCCACTGTGTCAATCCATTTCATTGAGGATGTTCCTCTTTTTAGCCCACCTTCTACTTTACCAAGCATGATGTCCTTCTCCAGGGACTGATCCCTCCTAATAATATGTCTAAAATATGTGAGATGTAGTCTCGCCATCGTTACTTCTAAGGAGCATTCTGGTTGTACTTCTTCCAAGACAGGTTTGTTCATTCTTTTGGCAGTCTATGGTATATTCAATATTCTTCACAAACACCACAATTCAAAGGCATCAACTCTCCTTCATTCTTGCTTGTTCATTGTCCAACTTTCGCATGCATATGAGGCGATTGAAAACTCCATGGCTTGGGTCAGAAGCACCTTTAGTCCTCAAGGTGACATCTTTGCTTTTCAACACTTTAAAGAGATGTTTTGCAGCAGATTTGACCAATGTAATATGTCTTTTGATTTCTTGACCGCTGCTTCCATGGGTGTTGATTGTGGATCCAAGTAAAATAGAAGCCTTGATGAACTCAATCTTTTCTCTGGGTATCATGATGTTGCTTATTGGTCCAGTTGTGAGGATTTTTGTTTTCTTTATGTTGAGGTGTAATTCATACTGAAGGCTGTGGTCTTTGATCTCCATCAGTAAGTTTGTTGAAACATCTCAATTATTATTCCGTCAATTCCTGCAGCCTTGTTATTCGCCAATGCCTTCAGTGTATCTTGAACTTCTTCCTTCAGTATCATCGGTTCTTGATCATATGCTCCTTCCTGAAATGACTGAACATCTACCAACTGTTTTTGGTACAGTGACTCTGTGTATTCCTTCCATCTTCTTTTGATGCTTCCTGTTTCGTTCCGTATTTTGCCTATAGAATCCTTCAGTATTGCAACTTGAGGCTTGACTTTTTTCTTCAGATCTTTCAGCTTGAGAAATGCCAACTATGTTCTTCCCTTTTGCGTCTTCGCACGTCATTATAATACTTTGTCTTTTTGAGCTGCCATTTGAAATCTTCTGTTCAACTCATCTATTTCAACATTTTTTCCATTTGCTTTAGCTACTTGATATTCAAGAGCAAGTTTCAGAGTCTCTTGTGATGTCCAGAATGCAGAAGTTGGTAACTCTTCAATTACATCATCTTTGGCCTTAGTGGTTGGTGTGTAAGTTTGAATAATAGCTGTATTTCCTGGTCTTCCTTTTTGTGCATGGATATTATCCTATCACTGACAGCGGTGTACTTCAGGATAGATCTTGAAATGTTCTTTTTGACATGAATGCAACGTCACTCCTCTTCAATTTGTCATTCCCGGCATAGTAGACCATATGATTGTCCGATTCAAAATGGCCAATACTAGTCCATTTCAGCTCACTAATGCACTTCAAACCAGGGCTTGGGGGAGTTGAGGGCACAGCAGTGGTTCGCTGGAGGCTTAAGGCTCTTCACCTTAGGAGGACCGTGCCTGGATCAGGCTCCCCGTGTGGCCAGCTGGACTCACTTTGCCTCTCCCTTCCCCCAAGATGCTCTACACCTATGATTAGAGTCCTTACGGCGCTCAACTTTGGCTTTGTGGGAATTTAAGGGAGCAAAGCTTTTAAGGGAGACTCTGTAGCTGAATTCGACACTTCTAGCCCTCTCTTCACCTTCCCCTTCCCTCCCCTCCAAGTAACTACTTACTGTGAGTGGAAGTGATGTCTGTCTCTTAATGGAGTTCCTTTGTTAGGAACCCTCACTTAGGGCAACCCAGCAAAGAATCTAAGTTGCAAAAGATGAGGTGCAGTAACAGCGAAGTTTGTTTTCAGAAATCTTCACCTCATTTGGAAGCACTGGGCTGCCTGGACTTTTATTGACCCCATGTGTGCAGTGGCGAACTGCTCCATAGTGTTTTCAAGGCTGTCACCTCTCAGGAGCAGAGTACCAGGTCTATCTTCTAAGGCATCTCTGGGTGAGTTCACACCACCAGCCATTTGGCTAGTAATTGAACTCTTTGCCCTTTCCCTGCTCTCCTTGCTCTATTCCTATTCTTGTAGCTCAAAGAGCAGGAACAGAGGAGTCAAGATGCCTATGGTAAATGCCGGGATGGGTTTCTCTAAGAAGAAGCAGAATGTCAATAGGCTTCTAAGAGAAATAACTAGAGTAAAATGAGAATAAAGCCTAAACAGGGACTTGAACCCTGGACCCTCAGATTAAAAGCCTGATGCTGGGCTCTGTAGCCTTTTGTGTATGAGTTAGAAAGAAGCATGGGAAAACTGAAAGTATCTACACCAGAATAGGGTGGTGAATCCTAGATCCTTAGACTATGGGCCAGGTGCACTGAGTGCTCCAGCAGTTTTCTATTCTAAGCAAAAACTTTCTGTCACTCCTTGACCTTTCTTTCTCATTCTTTCCCTTGACTATTAAGCCCATACACAGCTAAAACTAAGTGGCTGCAAGTACAAGATATTCTAGCCCAAAGCCCTGGTGGCGGGGGGTGGGGGTGGTGGATTCTGCTTTCTATGCTACACGCAGCTGTGCTTGCACGTGGGATCCGGACAACGCCGCCACCCTGTGGCTTTTTCCAAAGCCTCCAATACCAACAACTGCCGTTCCACAAACACGTAACCACACCTGCGCTTTCCAAAATGCTCGGTGATGGAAAGAGCAGCGAGGCACTCAGTCACGAAATTTTGGGCAAAATGAGTTGTATCCTTTCGTGGGACATAAGCTTTGAAAGCACTTACTTTAGCCTCTCTTTTCCCGAGGGCCTGCAGAAAGCATAGTAATGATGGAGGTTGGTCACTTTCTACCTCCGTGAAGGTCCCTATCCTATCCTTTCTTAGAGACCCATTTCCAAACCTTATTCTTCTTCTCTCAGCCTTCTACTCCTCTGCCGCTGCTTCTCCCCTCCGCTCAGCATTCTCCTTTCTGCTGCCGTAAACCCTGCTCTCTCTCCTATTCACTGCCTTCCTAGCGCCCACTCCTCCTCGCATTCCATTTCCCCGACAGGTATCCTTCTAATATAGAAGTAACTTCATCTATAGATTACCGGCTCCGGTCCCTTCCACCCGAGAAGATTTGGATTTTCTCCATCATATCTAGATTAACAGTCGCACCACATCAGGTATTTGCGGACTTCTCCAGGAGCAGGGAAAGTTTACAAAGAGCGAGTTTGTTTTGAAGGTTGTGGCCAGCCCATAAAGCTCTTCTCTCGTGCTTTCCTCATTAAAGAAATAATTAGGTCTAGAAGAGACTCTTTAACGACAGGAGCACCCATCTTTCTCCTCTTTCAAAATCAGAGCTACAGCATGGCGGAGGCAAAACCACGTTTCCAAATCCAGGTGTTGGATGCAGCCATTGGCAAGAGCGATGGCAGTACTCGTCCCTCTTCGCTTTGGTCCTATTAACCCGAGACTATGGAGTCAATCCGACCCCCTAAGGCTCCCAATGAGGGCTGGTACATTCGAACTGCTAACCTTTATGGTTAGCAGCCATAGTGCCTAACCAGCTCGCCATCAGGGCTCCCGTTTCCGTAAAATACTGTGAATTAATTAACCTCTAGTCTTCTCTCTCCACCTGGATCTTCATTCCTCCGCAGCGCTCACGAACTCATCTTTGTATTCCCCCGTACTATCTTTTATGTCTTTCTGTGAGCTTCATAGGCAGAGAAGAATGACTTTTCGAGAAGACAATCAGAAGACTTATCAGAATATTCAATCCCACGACTCTCCCTAGTGGTGGACTGGAACTGACTGCCACTCAGGCAGTTGACTAAAAGACTCCGTCAAGAAGCCCATGACTGCCGGAAGATCTCAGAGTCGTTTGGTCCGGGATGCGTTTTTTTCCTTCTCCTGGCATAGCTACGAGGATCCAGTGCAGGAACACAATGGATTTTGACTTGTGAAAACTTAGGTTTTAAAACGCCTGCAGACCGTGCTGGAAGTCAGTATTATGGACTAGTCTCATAATGCTGTATAACAGCAGGTGTACCTCAGTGGTAGAGGGCGTGCTTAGCACGCCTTGCCATTTATCGTTGTCTCCCTCACCTTTTCGCAGTTGAATATTTGCAATTTTTTTCATACTTCCCCCTTTTCTCTTTGTGAATGGCTTTTCTTGTGTTTTTCCTTTTTATAGAAAAGAAAAATCATTTGATAGTTACTCACTTGTCCTTGACACTCCTTGGGGCTCCCCACCTGACTGCTTAAGCACAATAAAGTCAGGAGGAACTGGGATAAAAGAAGGTGCTCACTCAGGATCTGCTGACGGTGAAGCAACGACATTCCACCACGTCATGGATGGCCTGTTCTCCTTTACTACAATTCCTCATTATTATTAAGAAGTAGGGAGGAAAAAGACAGATGCAGAGGGAGGGGGAAGTGACTGTTGGACAAATTCCTTTTGAGTCTTCTGTTTTTCCCCTCATCTGTGCCTATGTCAGTGGACTGATAGCAGGTTCAGGAGAAAAGTTTCCTTCTGATTTTCTTTTTCCCATTTCTCCAACCCTTCCACGCCCAGCTACTTAATCTTGGTCAGCAAAAAGTCGGTCCAATCACCAGTCATGGAGATCTGTGATCCCAACCACAGAGATCTGTGATTCTAACTCTTTGTTAATGGTGAAGAAGTATTTGGATGCTATCCAGAGAAAAGGCATTTCTCAGGAAACCTTGAGTCTTCCAGCATCCACAGTTGAGAAAATTATTTCCAGAGATGGAAAGAGATGCTAAGCTCTCTTAAAGCCACAAAGGTCTTGGGCAAAAAGAGCTGCATCTTCCTATGGGAAAAACACTCTTAGTCCATTTTCCTTAGGATGAAGGGAACTTGCTGACCTCCTGCATTGTAGAAAGAGCAGAGAAGACATAGGAACCCTGACAGGCTCAAATTACCTCCTGGGCCATCCAAATTCTATGCATCCTAAAGACCTAGTTCCAAACCTTCTTTCACCTTCTCTTCTAGTTCATCCACACCCACACCCATCTCCCCCTCCTATCTTCCCCTTTCATTTTCCTCATCATACAATGTGTCACTTTCACTTTCCCTCTCTCAGCCCCCTTTTATCTCGTCTCCAGTGCTTCATCCAAGGAAAATTTTCTAGCAGCTCAGTTCACTCCAGTTCCCTCAGCACTACTTCCTAGGCTAGCAGTTCGCAAACATGGCTGAAAATTGGAAACATCTGTGGAGATTTTTCAACAGCATAGATCCTGTCCTCTCCTCATCCTGTGATTCTCAGTCCATTCTTCATCTATAGAGGTGGAATCAGGTTTACATATATTCACAAAGTTCCCAGGCAGTTCCCCAGGTTTGGGAACCACTGCATTCTGATCTAAGATATTTATTTCCCTTTTAACTCTGTATTGGACTTTGTTACCAACCATGTTACCTTGTAATGTCTTCCCACCTCTTAGCACCCATGTCAGCTACTTCCCAACACCAACTAAGCCTCAGTCTGTTATTTGAGGGGGGTTAGGGTAAGGCAGAAGACTAGTACTGGGGAGGAACTGAAGAGCTGGTATATAATGTATTCAAATACTCAGGAAGGTACAAACCTCTCACAGTGGAAATGAAAACTAAAAGCAAGAGAAGCCACAATGAGTAAGGATTACCTCCTAAAACTCATATGTGGGTTGACCGACACCACAAATTTTGGCAAGAGGCTGAAGCTTCTATTCTTTTACACTCTGTGATGGCTGAAGTTTGAATGCCTGTCCAGGAACACAATGGGCTGTTTACAAAAGTTCACATGCTTGCAGTTCTTGCTCAGCCCCCAACATGCCTCCCTTATGCTTCTGTGTGGTTCTCAGAACCCTAGCTGCAGCTTCACAAGACAAAGCCACTGCTCAATTTCACAACCAGGGTTTTGGACTCCAGGGTTTGTTAGAACAGTGACTGTCCATGACGTCATATACTTACCATTTTTCCATTAGGATCTGTTTTTTCTTTCCATCTGGATCTACGTTTCCCAAGGCAACTTTTCGAGTTCTGCTCTTTTTTTTCCTGTTATCATTTTTTTTTTTATTGTACTTTAGGTGAAGGTTTGCAGAACAAATAGTTTCTCATAAAACAGTCGTCACACATATTGTTTTATGACATTGGTTAACAACCGAACGACATGTCAACCCTCTCCCTTCTCGACCTTTTTTTCAGTGAAAAAAGATACACCGTTTCAAAATTTCTACATGCAAAGTTCAGTGACATCGATTATGTTCTTCCAGTTGTGCTACTATTCTCACTTCAGAAGAAGGTTTACAGAACGGAATAGTTTCTTATTAAACAATTAGTACACATGTTCCCCTATGACAATGGTTAACAACCCCACTACATGTCAACACTGTCCTTACTCAACCTTGGGTTCCCT
>NW_004444423.1:60830-62145 GCF_000243295.1 Trichechus manatus latirostris | reverse complement strand
TTGTGATTGACTTATTTCACTCAGCATAATGTCCTCCAGTTTCATCCATGTTATGAGATGCTGCACAGATTCATATGTTTTCTTTGTTCTTACTCTCCTGTGCTGAATTCCTTTTGTTTGTGGATTTTTTTTTTTCATTTCTTTTGTTTTGTAGGTTTTGTTTTTACTGAGACTTTGTTTTTCCTCTTTATTTTTATGAGTAGGTTTGTTGACTTTCTTTGTGGTTACCGTGAAATTTACCCTTATCTTTCTTTCTTTTTTATTGTTGTAATTAGATGAAGTTTACATTTCAAGTTAGTCTTCCATACAAAAATTTTTTTTTACATACATTGTTATGAGACCTAATTGCTCACCCCATTCTGCGACAGCACACTCCTCCTTTCCACCTTTGATTCCCCATGACCATTCAACCAGTTCCTGACTCTTTCTGCCTTCCCATCTCACCTCTGGATAGAAGTTGCCCCTTTGGTCTCTTGTACCTACTTGACTAAGAGGCACACTCTTCACGAGTATCACTTTATGTCCCACAGTCCAGTCCAATCCCTGTCTGAAGAGTTGTCCTTGGAAATTGTTTTAGTTCTGGGCTGATAGAGTCCAGGGGCCATGATTTCTGGGGTGCCTCCAGTCTCAGTCAGACCATTAAGTCTGGTCTTCTTAGTAGAATTTGAGTTCTGCACCCCATCCTTCTACTGCTGCGTCAGGGACCCTCTGTTGTGTTCCCTGTCAGGACGTTCATTGGTGATAGCTGGGCACCATCTAGTTCTTCTGGTCTCAGGCTGATGAAGTCTTCACTTTATGTGGCCCTTACCCTTACATTTCTAAGTTTGAAGCAGTCTATTATTACTTGGTATTGCCTTGCCTTCCTCTCCATTAGAAGGTTCTATACCTACACCGTTTATTCTCTCTTTTATTGTTCTGATGTTGTTGTCATTTACAGGTTAACTGCTCTGATTCCCTGTTGTATTTCTTTTGGTTTTGGATAGTCCTTGGGAGTTCATTTCCTAGATTGGTATCTGGCTGGTATGATCCTGTGTCCTAGATTCAGCCTGTGAACTGAAGTTGTTTGTTCTCAGATCAGAGGACTCCCTTAAATAATTCTTGTAAGTTTGGTGTGGTTTTTACATATTCCCTTAATTTCTGTTATCTGGAAATGTCCTAATTTCACCATCATATTTGAACAAACGTTTTGCAGGATATATTATTCTTGGCTGGCAATATTTTTCTTTCAAGGTTTTATATATGTCATCCCATTGCCTTCTTGCCTGCATGGTTTCTGCCGAATAATCCGAGCTTAGTCTTATTGTTTCTCCTCTGT
>NW_004444423.1:59467-60413 GCF_000243295.1 Trichechus manatus latirostris | reverse complement strand
AATTTATTTTGGCATTTTTTTCCTGCGTTATTTTCCTGAATTCTTACATTTTTTGTCTGTATTTTCCATGAATTTCTCTGCCTTTTCCATGCATTTGTCTATTTTTTCCTCATTTTTGTCTGCTTTTTACTTCAACTCTTAGATAATTCTGAGTATTAGAGATTTGAATTCCCTATCAGGTAGTTCTAGTGCCTTTTCTTCTACTGGAAAGTCATCAGGTGTTTTATTTTGGTTGCCTACTGGAGCCATCCTGTCCTGTTTCTGTAAATGTTTTGATGTTGTCTGCTGTCTTTGGAGCATTCAGTGGTTATTTTTCTCTTTTATTGATTGTACATTTGTTTGTTTCATCCTTTTTTAAAAAAAATTTAGCTATGTCTGAGCATGTGGGCTGTGTGTTCTTTGCTGTTTGCTTGTCTGGGAGCATGATACTTTTCGCCTCCTTCTCCAATTAGCAGGGTCAGTCACTCAGATATGGTACAGCAGGGCAGATCTAGCTGAAGAGGAGTTGCTGGGATGGGTTTTTTGTGGCACTTACTACAGCCACCAGGGCGGGTCAGTAATCAGTGCGGGGCAGGTTCCGGTAGGCCATGCCTGTGCTGCTTGGTGGTGTGACGTTAAGAGCACAGTGCAGGTAGGCAGGAAGTAGGGGGAAGATTGTGATGTGTGGAGCTAAGATGGGTATGGTAGAGAGGAGAGAGGAACAGGAGCCAAAAACATACAAACAAACAAGAAAGAGTGCTAGGGGAGCTTGCCGTTGGAGTGGAGAGATGAGAGACTATGAAATGGAGAAAAGCAAAGCAAAGAAAAAGAAAAAAAAGAAAAGAAAAGAATGAATAAATAAAAATTAGAAAAAAATAGAACAGCAAAGCTCCCAGGGATCCCACTGGTGCAGCTACGAGGTCTGGGGAAGTTGTTCCAGGTGTTGAAGGACAGCCTGGCTGGAAGG
>NW_004444423.1:42028-59161 GCF_000243295.1 Trichechus manatus latirostris | reverse complement strand
AAAAAAAAAAAAAAAAAAGCCCCGGGATCCCACCAGCTTGGCAGTATGGACTGGGGAGCAGTTTTACACTCAAACGGAGCTCCACAGCCCCTCTGGAAGAAGCAAAGATGGCTCACGGAGCCACATATTTGAGCAAAAGGAGGGGGAGGTGGTGAGAAGAAATCAAAAGAAGCATAAAAAAGCAACACCAGCAGCTGACAAATGGCATTCAGGGAGTTGGCCAGTGAGGGCAGGTGGAATCCAAGAAGCCAGTGCTTCCTGGCCAAGAGACTGTGGCAGCAGGAAGCAGAGGCGGCTGAGTGGGGGTGAAGAAGGGTGGGGGATGGAAAGTGTATATCACCAGTTACCGGTTGTTCTGTCTACTGCTGGAAGCTCCGTGAAGC
Source organism: Trichechus manatus latirostris (assembly GCF_000243295.1). Lineage (NCBI taxonomy): Eukaryota > Metazoa > Chordata > Mammalia > Sirenia > Trichechidae > Trichechus > Trichechus manatus. The sequence goes on along the minus strand of NW_004444423.1, from coordinate 58,778 downwards.
TGCTTTCTGGTACTCCCTATTCACTGGTCTCTGATAGGAGTCCAAGATGGTGGATCTGTGCTGCGGTAGCTGATAGGGGACCTCTCCATGTATGTCTCCTTGCTCTCTGTTCTCTGTCAGTTTCTTTTTCCATTTGGTGCTTGGTTGAGTTCTTTACCTCTTCATTTGATGTTTAAGGTTTCAGGATTGCTGTTTTCTCTGTTTGGCTTAGTTTTTTGGATCTTTGCTGTGGAGGGATGGCTTGGTGCTTCTGCCTAGAGTGCCATGTTGCTAAAAGTCTCAAGTTCTGCTCTTTTGAATCCTTTGCCTAGAATTATCTGTTGTGGCTTAGATAGCCAGAAGTAGTGGTGGTGCAGGACCCTGGTGTGATGGTTGGAAAATTCCTAATACCAGGAAGACTGTGGGGAGAAGGAGCAACTAATTCGGAGTTTCAAGCTGCACTCCTTGAATTAATGCTGGCTATGGCACAGTGGTTAAGGCGATCAACTGCTCACGGAAAGGTTAGTGGTTTGAAACTACCAGCGGCTTTGCCAGAGAAAGATGTGGCAGTTGGCTTCCATAGATTTACAGCCTTGGAAACCCTATGGCGCGGCTAAGAGTCAGAATCGACTTGAAGGTAGCGGGTTTTTTTGGGTTTTTATGCATGCCCACGGCTGAGACTTCATGTCCTAGGGTTTAACTGCTCTCTATCCCTTGAAGGAGTCCTGGTGGCACAAGTGGTTAAAAGCTTAGCTGCGAAGCAAAAAAGGTGGGCAGTTCCAATCCATAGCCACTCTCTAGAGACCCTATGGGGCAACCAGATTTTTATTTTTCCCTGGAAAAGGAGTCCCTAGTGGACTTAAATAGTTAATACTTCCTTGCTGCTAACTGAAAGACTGGAGGTTCCAGTCACCCAGAGGCACTTGGCGATCTACTTCCAGAAAATCAGCCATTAAAAACCTGTATCGGACACTTCTACTTGGACACACATGGGGTTGCCATGAGTCGGAATCCACTCAATACCAACTAGTTTTCCCTGGGAAACGCGTCCAAATACGGATTCCCATTGCTTTATGGAGACTTCTTATCTCTTATGGTTTTTTCCTGCCTCCTGAAAGTTTCTCTGAGACAATATCAGGGCTCCATGCCAAATACAGTGAGATTATGAAGAGCAAGAGGAAAACAATGTTTGTCTGGAGAACCTGTGTTTGGCTGAATGAAAGATGATAGTCCAAAGCTGTGTTTCACTGCTTGGGCGACACTGTGCACCTGTCAGGAGTCAAAAACAAAAATACCGAACTCGTTGCCCTCTAGTCGATCGGACTCACAGCGACCCTATAGGACAGAGTAGAACTTCCCCATAGGGTTTTCAAGGAGGCTTGTGGATTCCAGCTGCCTACATTTTGGTTAGCAAAAAACCACTGTGCCACGAGGGATCCAAATCTCACTTCCACGACACAGTGGGGAAAGGAAGGAAGGAGGAGGATGGAATTCAAACCCACGCGTGCAACGCCCAACGGATTAGCAGTCCATCACTTTAACCACTCGGCAACCTCCTCAGGAATCGAGGGAAACAGAATCAAAGAGCAGGAAAGCTTATGCACTCACTTTTGACTGAAATAATTTAGATATCAGCATATTTGGAGGTAGCCCAGCGGGGAGTCTCACTAGGGGGTTTGTGGTTTAGTTGGTTAAAAAAAGAAAACTGTCCACAGGACCCTTTCAACCCCCCACCCTTTATCTGTCTTTCTGTCTCTTTAATAATAGTACAGAATGGGACCTTAATCTGCATACTTTTGTTTTAGGTGATTGAAGAGATTCTGTTAGCATCTGGTTCTTCTTTACTCCCTTTCCTTGTGATTTTCCTTCTGCTGTCGCAGTCAGCTTAAGGGATATAGAAGCTCATAGCACAGAAATGGAAGAGTATTCAAGGACGTCCATTGGGTTACGTTTTTGCTATCTATGTGTGCAGGAATTGAATGGAAAATATTAGGAGAAGTGAATTTAGATTCCTTCAAGATTGGGTTTAAATAGTGTTGTAGAAGAGAAAAACTGGAGAAGTGTGGAGGATTTAATCCAGGGCCTCATACACGCAAAGCATGTGCTCACTGAACTACATACCCTTCGCTCCTGAAGTGCTACTTGGCTCACTTTTATCTAGAACTAAGTGTTATTTCCTGAGATTCATACTCTGTGAGTGTTGCAGTAGCGTGGCTCAACATTAAGAGGCATCAGCAGCTGCTTTAGGCAGGAGGTGCTCAGGAACCAGTGGAAGATACTGATTCTTTATAGAGCTTGAAAGTGAAGGCAGAGGACTGGAAACGTGTTGTATAAATAGCCACAAGAGGTTTCCATTGTGGCCTTTTTTTTACAACTTTGAGTCATTAAAAGTCTCTGTCTTCTATTATAGGTGGGAAAGAATCAAGTCCCCATTTTCAGCTCTTTTGATTGCCTCTGTAGCTGTCTTAACCTGAGGCACAAAGCTAAAGAAATTAATCTTTTGAAGAAGAAAAAAGTAGGAAGATTCACACTACCTGACCTCAGAACCTGCTATACAGCTACGGTAGTCAAAACATCCTGGTACTGGTACAATGGCAGAAACATAGACCAATGGAACAGAATTGAGAACCCATATGGAAATCCAACCACCTATGGTCACCTGATCTTTGACAAGGGCCCAAAGTCCATCAAATAGGGAAAAGACAGTCTTTTTAACAAATGGTCCTGGCAAAACTGGATGTCCATCTGTAAAAAAATGAAACAGGACCCATACCTGACACCATATACAAAAACTAATTCAAAATGGATCAAAGACCTAAATATAAAGCCAAAAACTATAAAGTTCATAGCAGAAAAAATAGGATCAACGCTAGAGGCCCTAAAACACAGCATTAACAGGACACAAACCATAACCATCAATACACAAACACCAGAAGATAAGCTAGATAACTGGGATCTTCTAAAAATTAAACACTTATTCTCATCAAAAGACTTCACCAAAAGAGTAGAAAGAGAACCTACAGACTGGGAAAAAAATTTGGACAGTACAAGTCAGACAAACATCTAATCTCCATAATCTACAAGAAAATCCAACACCTCTACAACAAAAAGACAAATAATCCAATTAAAAAATGGGCAAAGGAAATGAACAGACACTTCACCAAAGAAGATATTCAAGTGGCCAACACACACATAAGGAAATGCTCACTATCACTAGCCATTAGAGAAATACAAATGAAAACCAGAATGAGATACCATCTTTCCCCAGCATTACTAGCACGAATCAAAAACACTGGAAATAACAAATGTTGGAGAGGCTGCAGCGGTTCACCGTTTAGCCAAAGATTAGAAAGCCTCATAAAACAAAACAAGACTAATGGGGCACAACAGTCCAGGGACAAGGACTAGAAGGCAGGAGAGGACAGGAAAGCTGGTGATAGGGAACCCAGGGTTGAGGAGGGACAGTGTTGACATGTTGTAGGGTTGTTAACCATTGTCATAAAACAATATGTGTACTAACTGTTTAATGAGAAACTATTTGTTCTGTTAGGTGCTTGAATGTCTTCATAGAAACGCTTCACCAAAGAAGACATTCTTCTTCTAAATTACAATAAAAAACATAAAATAAAATAAAACATCTAACACCCTGGTGGCTTCACGTACATGAATGGGAGAAACTTTACATTCTTTTCCAGTTGAGAGTATGTACAGGCAACACTGTTGTGCGTGTAACAGAAAGCATTTTTCAATAACAAAAGCATTTTTCTCATGCCATCAACTTGAATGAGAGAAACTGTATTTTCTTTTCTTTTTCATGCAGCAAATTAGGAACATGCACATTCTTGTAATACAAGGTTTACTTAGCACACTGTCAGTGCTATGGCTACCGCATACGTGAGCTGTAGAAACTCTGGATTGTTTTCTGTTTCAGAGAATGGGAAAAGCATATTTACAGCCGGGTAACACAAACGGCATGTTGAAGACATCGAAAACCGTGGTGGCTTCACATACTTGAATGGCAGAACCTTTACACTGTTTTCCCAGTAAGAGAATGTACAGTCAACATTCTCATGCATGTAACACAAAGTGTTTTTTAGGAACAGATTAAACCCTTCTGATGTAATCAAATTGAGTGAGATAAACTGCATTTTCATTTCTCTTTCATGCAGTGAATTAGAAACTTAGCCGTTCTTGTATTGCAAGTTTTACTTAGTAAACCTTCATAGCTATTGCCGTCGTATATGCGAATGGGAGAAACTTGGCGTTGTTTTCTGTTTCAAAGAATGTGAAAGGCACATTCAAGTCTGGATAACACAAAGTACAGATTGAAAACATCAGAAACCCTGGTAGCTTAATGTACTCGAGAGGAAGAAACTTGACTTTATTTTCCAGCAAGGGAATGTATAAGAAACGAGCTCCGGCATGTACACACAAGTTTTTTAAAAACAGATAAATCCCTCTGATCCAATCAACTAGAATGAGAGAAACTATTTTGCTTTCATTTACATGCAGTGAATTGGGAACACTCAAGTTCTTGTAACACAAGTTTTACTCAGCATACCTTCATCGCTATTGCCATCCTATACTTGAACAGGAGAACCACTGCAATGTTTTCTGTTTCAGATAAACGGGAAAGGAACATTCAAGTTGGGGTAACACTAAGTGCACATTGAAAACGTCTAACACCATGGTTTCTTCACGTGTTTGAAAGGGAGAAACTTTTCACTCTTTTCCCAGTTGGAAATTGTACAGGAAACATTTTTGTACACCTAACACAAAATGTATTTCGATAGTAGATTATCCCTTCTGTCTTAATCAACTTGAATGAGAAAAACTGTATTTTCATTTCTGTTCCATGCACTGAACTGGGAAGACGCATGTTCTTGTAACGCAAGGTATACTTAGTAAATTTTTATAGCTATTGTGGTCGTATATGTGAATGGGAGAAACTCAGCATTGTTTCTTGTTTCAGAGAATGTGAAAGGCACATTCAAGTCTGGGTAACACAAACTGTATCTTGAAAACATCAGAAACCCTGGTAGCTTAATATACTTCCAAGAGAGAAACTTTACATAATTTTCCAGAAGGAGAATTTTTAAGAAAAAAATCACAGGCATGTACGCACATGTTTTTTAAAAGCAAATAAATCCCTCTGATCCAGTCAACTGGAAAGAGATAAACTGTATTTTGTTTTTGCTTACATGCAGTTATTTGGGAACATGCATGTTCTTTAACACAAGGTTTTCTTAGCACACCTTTATTACTACTGCAGTCCTACACGTGAACGGGAGAAACTGCATTTTTTTCTGTTTCGGAGAATGGGAAAGGCACATTCATGTCCAGGTAACACAAACGGCATATTGCAAACATCGAAAACCCTGGTGGCTTCATGTACTTGAAAGGGGGAAACTTCGCCTTCTTTTCCCTGTAAGAGAATGTACAAGCAACATTGTTGTGCATGTAACACAAAGTGTTTTTCAATAACTGATTAAACCCTTCTATTTTTTGTTTCTCTTTCATACAGTGAATTAGGAACATGCACCTTCTGGTAACACAAGGTGTACTTAGCACACCTTCATTGCTTTTGCTGTGGTATACGTGAATGGGAGAAACTCTGTATTGTTTTCGTTTCAGAGAATGGGAAAGACACATTCATGTTCAGGTAACACAAAGGGCAGATTGGAAACATTAACACACTGGTGGCTTCACTTACTTAAATGGGAGAAACTTTGCATTCTTTTCCCAGTAACGGACTGTACAGGCAACATTCTTGTGCATGTAACACAAAGTGTTTTTCCATAGTAGATTACACCCTTCTGATTTAATCAATTTTTATGGGAGAAACTTCTTTTCTTTTCTTTTTCTTGCAGTAAATTAGGAACATGCATGTTCTTGTAACACAAGGTTTACTGAGCAAAACTTCATCACTCTTGTTGTCGTATATGTGAGCAGGAGAAATGCTGCATTGTTTTCTGATTCAGAGAATGTGACTGGTAACACAAAGTGCATATTGAAAACATCAGAAACCCTGGTAACTTACCGTACTTGAAAAGGAGAAACTTTACGTAATTTTTCAGTAGGAGAATGTATAATAAAAGCACTCAAGCATGTATGCACATATTTTTTTAAAGCAGATAAATCCCTCTGATCCAGTCAACTAGAATGAGAGAAACTATTTTGTTTTCACTTACATGCACTGAATTAGGAACATGCATGTTCTTGTAGCACAAGGTTTACTTAGCATACCTTCATCTCTACTGCCTTCCTATATGTGAATGGGAGAAACTCTGCACAGTTTTCTGTTTCAGAGAATGTGACAGGCACATTCATGTCCGGGTAACAAAAAGTGTATATTGAAAACAGCAGAATATCTGGTAGCTTAATGTACTTGATAGGGAGAAACTTCACATTATTTTTCAGTAGGAGAAAGTATAAGAAATGAGCTCAGGCATGTACCCACATGTTTTTTAAAAACAGATAAAACCCTCAGATCCAGTCAACTAGAACGAGAGAAACTATATTTTGTTTTCACTTACATGCAGTGAACAGGGAACATGCAAGTTCTTGTAACACAAGTTTTACTTAGCACACCTTCATTGCCATTGTCGTCCTATGCTTGAATGAGAGAAACGCTGCATTGTTCTCTGTTTCAGAGAATGAGAAAGGCACATTCACATCAGGATAACACAAAGTGCATACTGAAAACTAATATCCTGGTGGCTTCACGTACTTGAATGGGAGAAACTTTGCATTCTCTTCCCAGTAAGAGAATGTACAGAAAACATTCTCGTGCATGTAACACAAAATGTTTTTCAATAACAGATTAAACCCTTCTGACTTAATCAATTTGAATGAAAGAAATTCAATTTTTGTTTGTCTTTCATACAGTGAATTAGGAGCATGCATGTTCTTGTTACACAAGATTTACGCAGCAAAACTTCATCGATATTGCCATCCTTAAAGTGAACGGGGAAACTCTGCATTGCTATCTGTTTCGGAGAAGGAGAAAAGCACATTCACCTCCAGGTAACACAAATGGCATATTGAAAACATCTGTAACTCTAGTGGCTTCATGTACTTGAATGGGAGAAACTTTGCATTTCCCAGTAAGAGAATATATAGGCAACATTCTCATGTGTGTAACACAAAGTGTTTTTCAATTGCAGATGTATTCCATTCTTCCAGTCTCTGCCTTTTTATTGGAGCATGTTCTCTGGTGTCTTTGGAAGAGATTGTAACTTGAAAAATAAGATATGGAAATCCTAATTAAAATGGGGCAGGGGAGGAAGGAGCTATTACAGAGAGGGAGAGAAAATGGTAAACAAAGGATGAAGGCTCTGCCTACCTAAGAGTTTCTTGCAAAAAGTAGTGCAGGAAAAACACTAAATACTGGGGAAAACTAAGAAAGTTAACTCTTCCAAAATTCCAGTGTCCCAACAAAAAATCACAAGACACACAAAATACAGAGAAACAACAGCCTATCCAAATGAACATGACAAAGGAATTGAAAGCACATCTAGGGATGACCAAATAACAAAAAATAAAGGAAGAATATAATACAACAACATTAAACGTAATTATAGAACTGAGGAAAAATATAAAGAACTAAAATAAATAAGGAAAAAAATGCAAGAACAAAATGAGGATCTAAGAAAAAGAGATATTACGACCGAAAGGGACAACTGAAACACAATATAACAAATTACCAACAGATTTAATCAGGCAGAAGAAAGAATCAGTGAATTTGAGGATAAGATACTTAAAATGACAGATGTTGAAGAGCAACAAGAATGGAGGCTCAAGAAGGCTGAATACAGTATAATGGAATTATGAGACAACAACAAGAGACCTAATATATGCATCATGGGAATTCCAGAAGGAAATGAGAGAGAGAAAAGGACAGAAAGAATATTTTAAGAAATAATGACAGAAAATTTCCCCAATCTAATGAAAGAGACGAATCTACAAATCCAAGGAGCTCAAATAACCTCAAGCAGGATAAACCCAGAGAGATCTACACCAAGATACATCATAGTCTCTCAAAAATTAAAGAAAAATAGAGAATCCTGAAAGCAGTGACAGAGAAGCAAACATCACATACAGAGGATCTCCAATAAGATTAACATTGGAGGACAGAAGGCAATGGAATGATATAAAGTGTTAGGGAAAAACAAAAAAACAAAAAAAAAAAAACCCTGTCAGCCAAGAACACTATACCCAGTGAAACTATCCTTCCAGAATGAGGGTGAAATTAAAACATTCCCAGACAACCAGAAGCTGAGAAAGTTCACATCCACCAGACTACCCTTAAAAAAAATACTAAAAAGAATTCTGTAAATGGAAGGGAAAAGACACCAGAAAGCAATTAAAAGCTATACATAAAAAGAAAGATCCCTAGTAAAGGTCGATTGTATTTGCATACTCATTCAATCTGTATGCTGTGCAAACAATCTGAGAAGCTGGACTATATGAAGAAGAACGTGGCATCAGGATTGGTAGAAGATTTATTAATAACCTATGATATGCAGATGACACAATTTTGCTTGCTAAAAGCAAAGAGAACTTGAAGCACTTATGACGAAAATCAAAGACCACAGCCTTCAGTATGGATTACACCTCAACATATAGAAAACACAAATTCTCACAACTGGACCAATAAGCAACATCATGATAAACGGAGAAAAGATTGAAGTTGTCAAGGATTTCATCTCACTTCCCATATTTTGAGCAGAGGAAAAAGTTAATGAAGGAACAACAATTAAAAAAAAAAAAGACTACACAGAGTCATCCATTGCCTAGTATGTTTTCATCCTGTTTTAACCTTCACAAACCCACCTACTGGGAACATGGCTGAGAAAGCCCAGGAACCACAGATTGGTTGGAGGATACTGTGGCAGGGTCTCTAGCCAAACAAATGACAACAACCTACCGTTATTTTCAGTTTTGATGTTTTGTACATCATGAAATTTTTGCCTAAATTTTTAAAGACCTGACACATCCTTAAACAATTCACTAAGAATTTTTATCCAGAATGTCAATCCAGAAAAGGGACCTCAGTACTATTTGCTTAGTGATGTTATCTCATCCCCTGGCTGGCCCAAACTCCTAGGAGGCAAGATCATGTCAGAGCTGGCTTTGTTGACCAGAGTATGTGGCTGAGTGTACAGTGTTCCTTCAGTAAACGCTGTTAACTGTATTGATTGGTTCTTTATCTCCAAACTACTTCCTATCTTCACATTTCCTCCATTTATTCTCTTTCTAGTCAGTGCTGTGAAAGCAGGCTGCTTGCAAAGCTCCCTGGGTCCATTTTTTAAAACAACCAAATACTATTTTTTTTTGGTCATCGCTATTGGTTGTCAGCATTTTGTAGGTAGGCTACCAGTTTGTTTCTAATTATGGTGAATACAACAATTAGGGTGAGGTTTACGAGCTCAGCTGCTAACTGAAAGGTTAGAGCTTCAAATCCACCCAGAGGCAGGCACCTCAGAAGAAAAGCCTGGAGATCTACTTTCAAAAAATCAGCCATTGAAAACCCTATGGAGCACAGTTCTACTCTGACACAGTGGGGTCACTATGAGTCAGAATCAGCTTCACGTCCATAGCAACTTTTTTTTTTTTTGCCATCAGATAGAGGTTACCGTTTTACTTTCTGAATAGCTAGGTTTCTCATAAACATGGGAAACCAGTATTCTTATAGTATAATTTTGCTTCTTGTTTAAATATAAACTAACACAAATATTAAAGAACAGTATATTAAAAAAATACTATTATGAATTGAATTGTGTCCCTCCAAAATATGAGTTGTAAATCTTAACCTCTGTACCTGTAGCTATAATCCCATTTGGAAATGGATTTTCTTTGTTCCCTTAATGAGACAGTATTAGTGTAGTGTGTGTCTTAAGTCAGTATCTTTTGAGATATAAAAGAGATTCAACAAGCAAGCGAGGAAGCAGAGACAGGGGAAGAGAGATGTCAAGTCACATGAAGATCACCCAGGAGCAGAAGCTCAGAAGAGACAAGGACCTTCCTCCAGAGCTGACAGAGACAGAAAGCCTTCCCCTAGAGCTGGCACCCTGAATTTGGACTTCTGGCCTCCTAAACTGTGAGAAAATAAATTTCTGTTTGTTAAAGCCACTCACTTGTGATATTTTTGTTATAGCAGCACTAGATGACTAAGACAGATACTTCATAGATAAATTTCAAAGAAATATAAGCTTCTAGATTTTAATTATTTGCTTTTATCATTAATATTGAACTGTTCGAATCTGAAATATTCCCCTCCTCCTCTGTCATGGTTTTAAAGAGAGAAACCTTGGGTTTCTGTTTATCTGCTGACTTGGGGAACAAGCATTCTCTACCTCCTACCCCAACTACCCCCTTGTAATCACGGGTCTCAGGGTCTTGGATAGTCTAGGATGAAAAGAAAAAAAGTTCTAAAATAACTTCCTCAAACTTTTAAAATCAACAATGTTGCTTTGTCATTTGTCTGTCATTTTCAGTCCAACTGTTCTTTAATTGTCCAGCTCAAATGTACCTTTTTCTATGACGCTTTCCCAGGTCCATCTAGTCAGAGTCAAGCTATTTTTCCCCCTATGTTGTCATTGTTTACACTTCAGCTAATGGTTATTTCTTGGCTGGAAACATGTCCAACACAGTTTTGTATTCCTGCAGAGTCTAGCACTCACAACAGACTCACATATGTTTACTGGATTGAGTTGAAATTCAGACTGTGGGAAATAAGAATGATAGTATGGAATAATAACAGAATATTAGAGTGTGTTTAGTTGTTGGTATTAGCTGCCGTCAAGATGATTCTGACTCATGGTGACCCCATATGTGCAGAGTAGAACTGCTTTATAGGGTTTTCAAGGTTTTGACCTTTCAGGAAAAGATCTCCAGACCTATTTTCCTAGGTGCCTCTGGGTGCATTTGAACCACGAACCTTTAAGCTAGTAGTTGAGAGCTTAACTGTTTGCACCACCCAGGACCAGCATGCATTTAGAGGCACCCAGAATAAGCTTGCAGAATTTCCCTGATGATTGTATGCTTGTGTCCCAGGACATAAAGTGGGAAGAATATCGCTTGTCCTTTACCAACTACATCCCATCAAACATGCATTATCTAGGAGTTCTTATATATCACTCTACCATTCATACAGACCCTCAGCTTCCACTGATGAGTTCTCATGATGCCTGTCTACTTCAATGTAGTCACAATCCTGGAATATAACTTCCCAAAATGCAAAGTGTCCTTTCCATAAACACATTTAACACAGTCTTAGCATGGTACCAGGTACACATAGTAAATACCTTTTTTTGTGGACGATAATTAAGCATCGCAATAATAACCTTTCCCATGAGGTTCATAAGAGAATTTGAATTTTTAAAATTCCACATACAAAAAGACATGGCTTGCTTTCCAGTGATCTAGACAGTTTTGGTTTGTAAGATTGTTTCCAGGGTTTAAAGAAGTGTCTGGGGTGGGGAGGCCTTTGCAGTTTCTCGGGGTTACAGAGTTTAGTATAACAGGTTTCTGCCCTCATCAGCTCTTCGGCACCATTTATTCTTTTTAATCTTTTTCTAAAAGCCACATTATATCATGTTAGCTGGAAAAATTAGTTTATCATTACCGTGATGATTTTTATTGCCAGTTTAACAATAGACTAAGAGCCTAAAATATGGATTGGAGGGGAGATTTATGTTCTCTGCAGAAATATAACAACCATCTCATGAAAAGCTGCAGTTTACTCCCTAATGTAAGGAGATTAGATGGTTTCTTGATCAGACTTGCTGAATCCCGCAACCATCAACATTGTGGAGCAAGGATGTAAATCAGAGGAGCAAGCGGATTTTGACATTCAAAAAGAGAAAGCACAGTAGGAATTTAATCACCGCATTTGCCAACACAGTGTTCTCTTCGAAGAGAGGATTCTTTTGCAAAATTCTGTATCTGGTGTATTCATGGTGACAGCATGGCGTGAGGTTCTAGTAGGAGTTTAGGAGTCACCCTCTCACTGTATGACCTTACCTGCACTCTCTCTGACCCTCATTTATCCTAAAAGTCTTGACAGGTTTCGAAAGATAATGTCTACACAGTCTTCATAGTGTCTTGAAGAAAAGTAGTAGATAAAGAAGCCTTATCACTTATCTAATCATTGACACTAAGTGAAACGTCACTCATCAACCAACCAATCAGTCAGCATGAATTTAATGAGCATCAATTTAATATAAGGGCAATGACTGGACTGTGGGGAAAGCCATCGGAGAGAAACAAGTCCATTTAAATATTTACCAAATAGTTATTGAGTACCTTTTATGCTTCAGGCTCTGTGCTAGGTGCTAGGGATTTGTGAAGTGAATGATGTAACTTCTCAGCCTGGAGAAGCTCAGAGACACAAAAGACACACGAAAGGCTGACTGGAAACTTTACATTTGCTTGGAAAAATAGATTACACACCCATAAGACAAGTCAAGAATACTACAGATCAGTTTACAAGCTAACAATTGACATGGAGTCAACGCCAACTCATGGCAACCCCACGTATGTCAGAGTAGAGCCATGCTCCACAGGGGTTTCAATGGCTGATTTTTTGGAAGTAGATCACCAGGCCTTTCTTCTGAGGTGCCTCCGGTTGGACTCGACCTCCCAACTTTCTGGGCAACCAAGCACTTAACAGATCAACTTATTGGCCTATACAAACCTCTACAGTAGAGTTCTATTGGCCTGATTCTCATTGATAGTGAATTTGTGATAATGAGGTTAGTAGCTTTTTGCCTTATTAGTGGAAAACGTTAATGATGTAAGCAAAGTATAAAACGTGCGTTTCCATTACCTCAGTATTTAGTATAGCAAGTTTCTGCCCTCCTGAGCTCATCTCCACTTTTTAACCTTTTTCTAAAAGCCATATTATACCATGTTTGTTAAGAGCAATTGACCTATACTAATGATAGACATAATACCCAGGAAGACTCGATCATCTTGAAAACCAAAATGTGTAAAGGAAAAAAAAAAGTGCTTTGTGACAGATGACAAAGACACATTGTAGATTTTAGATAGTTTGAGGAAGTTATTTTAGATTGTGGTTTTCATCCTATGGACCATCTAAAATATATCTGTTGCTGTTAACAACTAGTCAGCTCCAATTCATGGTGACCTTATGTAAAACATCTTCCTAATAATAAAAAAGCACATCTAGGCAGTGAAAAATTATCAGCAGGTTGTATGTTAAGACCTACTTGAAAGTTAGTTATTTTGGATTTGGCACATCCCCAGGGAAATCTTTTTATATGTAGAGTCTAGTTTCCAAGTCAGTCGACAACATATAGGTAACTTATAATATGACTGATTAATCATGCAAATACAGCATTTTTTAAACTGCATCAGCTGCTACATCCATGGAGATCCAAGAGTTCTATAAGGATTTTTAACCTTATGTTTTCATTTTGATAATAAATGGAAAAAATTAATATAGCCATATTGTGGATCGTTTAAGTGAATACCTTATTGTGTGATTCTAGAGCCTGTGTTTACAGTTATCTTTATAATTGTGTTAATCTCATATTATCAACTGATTTAATAGTCATAGATATTTACTATTTGGTTAAATATCTGGCTGCCATTTGGTTAGCTTGCATGAAGGTTAAAACAATACAAGTGTCCCATATCTACTATTATACGTATGTTGATTCTGTTTACCTGTTATGAGACAAAACTGTGATAATTGCCGTTTGATAGATACAAGGCTGTAATCTTTACGGAAACAAACTGCCACATCCTTCTCCCACAGAGTAGCAGGTAGGTTTGAACCACTGACCTTTCTGTTAGCAGCCAAGTGAGTGCTTAACCATTGAGTCACGAGGGCTCCTTCAAATTAAATTTAAGCTTTCAAAATAAAATGACAATATAGTAGAATAATTTTACAGAAAGTATGTGAATTAAATTATGGCGTTGGATAGGTAAAGGTTTTGCAATATTTCAAGCAGAGAAAAATAGTGGGAGAATTTATTCATCACACAGCACATAACAAGCAGCTCAACAGAATTACAACATAGCAGCCATATCACAATTGCTTTCTCATAAGAGGAATGGAAGTCATCGCTGTGCAAACTAACATAAAAGTGTTAACTAGCTATAATATAGAAGTGAAGAGTCAAGGGAATCTTTTTCTTACTTGATAATTTAACAATGTTAGTTTTATGTTTTAGGGACATTAGTAAACTGCTCTTTCAAACTAATAGATCAGTATTTATTTTTGCTCAACACTTTGTTTTTAAAATTTGAAAATATCTCTTAAAAATCCAGATTTCTAGTTTTTTCTTTTTTTAATTCAGAAAATATGACAACCATGAGCCTGCAGCCCCTGTGGTAATAATGCACTAGAGTTGAGTGGCTGTTTCTCACACAGGTCCTGCTTCTCATTTGTACATTTTCTACCCTCATTTTATAAGCACAGTTTGTGTTCCCCGATCTGAAGCAATAGGATATATATAATATATACCTCGCCTGGTGGCATAGCAGTTAAGTGCTACGGCTGCTAACCAAAAGGTCTGTAGTTCGAATCCACCAGGTGCTCCTTGGAAACTCTATGGGACAGTTTTACTCTGTCCTGTAGGGTCACTATGAGTCGGAATCGACTCGATGGCAACGGGTTTGGTTTTTCTGGTTTTCCCATGTCAGGAGTAAAGGTTCTGGAGAAGAGGTCTATCCCTCTGCATATTTTGTTTGTAAAACAAATGTTTGTGAGGAGGGGCTTCTGTTGGATGCACTGTCACATCCTGTTCTCTCCGTAAGCATGGTTTAGTGTCTAGTTCGGAATAGAAACTAACCTTTAGGAGCCAATTTCTAATTGATTGACTGTATTCATCGATTCCGAGGCTCGCTGATGAGAAGGAATTAACGCCTTCTCCTTGCTGCCCCGACCCTACCCCAACCTCCTGCATAATGCTGCCTCTCATCCAGGGTGATTCCTCCCCTGCTATTACTTGTTATTCATTTTCACTTCATTGATATTTAAAGATCATTGCAGTTTTTCACTGAAAAGGGCAACACGTACCACCGACCAGGCAAAGGTGAACACAGACGCAACTTCTGAGACGTTTTGAAAGCGTGGTATTTCCAGAGTCTTATTTATCTCTATTTCTATTGTAGGATCGCTTCCCTGCTCAGCCTATGACACTGTAACAAAATATAAGGT
Organism: Trichechus manatus latirostris; assembly: GCF_000243295.1. Classification (NCBI taxonomy): domain Eukaryota; kingdom Metazoa; phylum Chordata; class Mammalia; order Sirenia; family Trichechidae; genus Trichechus; species Trichechus manatus. Next base: position 43,606 of record NW_004444423.1, on the reverse strand, counting down.
GGAAGAGACCTGGAACTTTGATTGGTTTATAAAGTGTTTTTCATTCAAGAAACGAAAACAGTTTTAGTATACAAGCTCATCTGTCCTCAGCACACACCTATGAAGTGAACAGGCAAAACCTCACTCTGGTCCTCTTTTTATAGATGGCAAAACCAAACCACCAGAAAGGACACAGAGTTGCTTATCATGGAAATACTACAGGGAAACTATCAGAATCCAGCTCATAACTGGCATGTTCCTCAGCTTTAACCTCAGATTAGAGCCTCAGTCTTCAACTTATATTTCCTTGATCAGACAGAGTATAAAACTTCATAACCCAACCTCTAATTTTCTTTTGAGAGCTTAGACACATTCCTCCAAAGAAAGAAATGATGTGGAAAAATATACACGCAAACTCTGAAGAAGCATCATTAATTATTCACAGTTTTGAGGTAAGTATCCATTTTGTAGTCTCTCTTTTTGGGGAAGCAATGTAAACATACATATAAACTTGTAAATAAACTATAATAATATCAATGAATACTTTGCAAATTAACAATAATGCTATCAGCCTAATACTTTAAAGATCTTACCTTTTTTTAAGACAAATCTTGTGTGTAATCTTGTATGCTTTCTTATGCTTTGCAATTCTATTTTATCGACAAATGATACATTTTTACTTAAAAATTTCATATGATTTTTGAGCTATTCATGATTCACATTTTAGAGGCTTTATGTTATTCTATCACATAGACTCATTATGGTTTTGTTTTAATCATTGCCAATTATTGAATCAATATGCTCTTTCAGTTTGAGTTTTTCCTTTATTTTAAACTATTACCTGCTATGTGGCAAGAAGATTCCTTATAGCAATAGTTTTTTTTCTTTTCTTTTTTTTTCTACCAACCATTCAGCTACTTAAGATAAAGTCTCAGAAGTAGAATTAATAAGTTAAGGAGTTGGAACATTCTCACCAGTGGTATAGCTTCCAGCATCACAGCAACACACAAGACACCACAGTACGACAAACTGACCGATGTATGCCACAAGCCCAACAGTAGAGTGTTATAATTAATGCTTTAAAGAAGTTCATGTTCTTTAAACGAATTAAAAGAAGAAAAAAATACATATATAGTCTTCTATATATACCCACATATTTATCATTTCTAGCTCTTCATCCCATTCCGTGGATTGGAGTTACTATATAGTCATTTTCGTTCAGCCTGAAAGACTTACTTTATATTTTATGCAGGACAGATCTGCCAGCAATGAATTCTCGTAGTTTTGTTCTTTTTTGTGTGTGGGTGTGGTGCCATGATTTATTTATTTATTTATTTTTCTTTTTTAAAAAACAATTACTGTTGTAGTTTAAGTGAAAGTTTACAATTCAAGTTAGTCTCTCATATAAAAATTTATGCATACATTGCTATGTGACCCTAGATGCTCTCCCTATACTGTGACAACACACTCCTCCTTTCCACCCCTGATCTCCTGTGTCCATTCTACCAGCTCCTGACCCTCTCTGCCTTCTCATCTCACCTCTGGACAGAAGCTGCCCATTTAGTCTCATGTATCTACTTGAGCTAAGAAGCACACTCT
>NW_004444423.1:21837-33004 GCF_000243295.1 Trichechus manatus latirostris | reverse complement strand
TGTTGATTCTCTGTTTGGCTTAGTTTTTCGGATCTTTGTTGTGGAGGGACGGCGTGGTGCTTCTGCCTAGACCGCCATCTTGCCAGAGTCTCCCTATTTGGGTTTTGTTGCAAATCTTGGATGTGTATATTAATTTGGGGAAATTTTTTAAAATCAAATTTGTGAAGTTATTGGTCATGATTTTATCTTATTTTTTCTGTCCCCCATCTCTCTCTTCTTCCTTTGTGTCTCTCGTTATATATATGTTGGTACACTTAATATTATCCTACATGTCTCTAAGGCTTTGTTCATTTTCCTTCAATCCTTTTTCTCCCTGTCCTTCAGATTGGACAATTTACATTGATCACTATTCAAATGCACTGATTCTTTCTTCCACTATCTTAAATTTACTGTTGAGCACCTCTAGTGAATTTTTCATTTTGGTTATTTATTTTTCTACTCTAGAATAATCTTTTGATTCATTTTATAGTTTTCTGTTTCCCCACTGAGATTCTGTATTTATTGAGTGACTGTCATGATATTTTGCTTTAATCTTTTGAATATATTTATAATAGCTGCTTTGAAGTCTTTGTTAAATGCAACATCTAGGTCCATTCAGTCAGTTTCAAATTAATTGTTTTATTCCTGAGCGTGGATCACACTTTCCTGTTTCTTTTATGCCTCATATTTTTGTTGTTGTTATTGAGAACTGGACATCTTAAATATATAATGTAGCAACTCTAGATTATGTTTTAATTTGATGAGTTTTTTTAAATTTTTTTAAATTACCTGCACTTAAATTTGTCTCTTTTGCAGCATGTTGTCTTTGATTTCTTTGCTTAAGTTTTTATTCTAAGTCTTATTTTTTAGTTTTTGGCTTCCTGGGAGTTGCCCCTATATTAACAAATTCCCTGTTTGTCCACCAATAATTTTGGCAAAGATTGTTCTCAAATACCACTAGCCCATTAAACTTCCATCTTCTGCACATAACTGTGTGTGTGTTAGGGAATGCATTCAGTGTTGCAGCCAGTTCTCTAGTTTCCCTCGATTTTTACATTTTGCTAGGTTCTCTCCGGTCCCTCCCATTAATGTGTGTAGTTTCCCAGTCAGCCAGTGATATGCAGAGAACTTAGCTCAGTCATTCTGTGGCTGTCTCATTTCCAGGATCTCCAAGTTAAATATTTATCTGGTATGCCACTTATCCCAAGTGGGGCCACAAAGTTCAGCTAACAAAGTTTCAGTGCTTCCCCATTTATGGCTTATCACATTTGTCTCTTTTAGCTGATAAATGAGGGTTTTTCACCCTCAGACCTAATTAAAGTTTTTTTTCTCCTTAGATCATTGCTATATTTTAACTTCTCATCTGTATCAGGTATCCTCATCCTGATAACTCCTTCCTCTCCTTTCCTTAATTCAAACCAGGGCTTCCATAGGTTACTTTTTCCCCTATGGTATTTTCAAATGCCACCATGTGTCTGTCACTATGTTGTTCTGTGGTGGCTTGCTTGTTGCTGTGATACTGGAAGCTTAGCCACCAGTATTTCAAATACCAGCAGGGTGACCCATGGTGGATAGGTTTAGGATGAGCTTCCAAACTAAGACAGACTAGGAAAAAGGACCCGGTAGTCTATTTATGAAAGAATTAGCCAGTAAAAACCTTATGAATAGCAGAGGAACATTGTCTGATAGTGCTGGAAAATGAGCTCCTCAGGTTGGAAAGCACTCAAAAGATGGCTGGAGAAGAGCTGCCTCCTCAAAGTAGAGTCAACCTTAATGACTTAGATGGAGTCAAGGTTTCCGGGCCTTCATTTGCTGATGTGGCAAGACTCAAAATGAGAAGAAATAGCTGCAAACAAACAGCCATTAATAATCGGAATGTGGAATGTACGAAGTATGAATCTAGGAAAACTGGAAGTCATCAAAAAGTAAATGGAACACATAAACAATCAATATCCTAGGCATTGGTAAGCTGAAATGGACTGGTATTGGCCATTTTGAATAGGACAATTATATGCTCTACTATGCCTAGAATGACAAATTGAAGAGGAGTGGAGTTGCATTCCTTGTCAAAAGGAACATTTCAAGATCTATCCTGAAGTACAACATGTCAGTGATAGGATAGTATCCATTCACCTACAAGGAAGACCAGTTAATACGATTATTATTCAAATTTGTGCACCAACCACTAAGGCCAAAGATGAAGAAACTGAAGACTTTTACCAATATCTGCAATCTGAAAGTGATCAACCACGCAATCAAGATGCATTGATAATCACTGGTGTTGGAATGTGAAACTTCGAAATAAAGAAGAAGAAATAGTAGTTGGAAAATATGGTCTTGGTGATAGAAATGATGTCGGAGATCGCATGATAGAATTTTGCAAAACTAATGACTGAAAATGCTGAGAAGCAGTGGCAGGAGAGACCCGGCAGCAGGAGACATCGCGGTGGGCTTTCCGGCCCATGGAGGAAAAGCTGAGCACCTTTGGGGAGAGGCCTAGGGCCAGGGAGAGGAGTACCTGCAAGCACAGCTGGGAAGAGGCTGTCCTGATGGAAGAACTGTATCCTTAAGCGTTTCTGAGTCTGAATTGTAACCTATTACTTCTCTAATATACCCCATAACCGTGAGTATGGGCTGTGTGTTCTGTGTGGCCATTGCAATGAATGAATTATTGAACCCAGCAGAGAAGTAGGGAGTGCTGTGGGAGGGATGGTTGGTGTCAGAATTGGTAAAGATGGTGGAGACAGGAGGCATCCCTGACCTCCACCTCATAGGAATCAGTCTTGGGCTGTTGAACTTGATTCTCCCTCCCCCTTGTGAAGTTAGAGGAGTTCAGACAGTGTCCCCACGTCAGTTTTACAGCTTACATATATATATTTGTATGTATGCATGTATTTATGTATTCTGTTGTTATGTGTCATTGAGTCGATTCCAACTCACAATGACCTTATAGGACAGAGTAGAATTGCTCCATAAGGTTTTCTAGGCTGTAATCTTTATGGGAGCAGATTGTCAGGTCTTTTCTCCCATATAGCCACTGGTGGGTTCCAACTGCCGACCTTTCAGTTAGCAGCTGAGCACTTAACCATTGCACTACCAGAGCGCTCTCTCTTGTTGCATATATAGATACACATACATAAAAAATCCAAAAACCAAACCCATTGCCGTCGAGTCAATTCTGACTCATAGAGACCCTATAGGACAGAGTAAAACTGCCCAATATGGTTTCCAAGGAGCACCTGGTGAAACTGAACTGCCAACCGTTAGGTTAGCAGCCATAGTGCTTAACCACTACGCCATCAGGGTTTCCATATATATGTACACACTAAAAACCCAAACGAGTTGCAATTGAGTTGATTATGACTCATGGTGACCCCATGTGTGCAGGGTAGAACTGCATTCTGTAAGATTTTTCAAGGCTATAAATTTTGGATGCAGATTTCCAGGTCTTTCTTCTGAGGCATCTCTGAATGGGTTCAAACAGCCAACCTTTCAGTTTGTAGTTTTTTTTTTTTAACAAAAACAAAACAAAATTCACCAGCAATCCTTCCTTACCACCCCCAACCTCCATCCCAGGTAGAAGCAACCATTCCTTAGACATAAATAGTTTAAAAGGATTTTAGCTGATTTTTTAATTGTATTTTAGATGAGGGTTTACAGTGCACATTAGTTTCTCATTAAACAATTAATACATATATTGTTTTGTGACATTGGATGCCACTCCCACAACATGTGAACACTCTCTCCTTCTCGACCTTGGGTTCCCTGTTATCAGCTTTCCTGTCCCCTCCTGCCTTCTCGTCCTTGCCCCTGGGCTGGTGTGCCCATTTAGTCTCATTTTGTTTTATGGGACTGTCCAATCTTTGGCTGAAGGGTGAACCTCAGGAGTGACTTTAGTACTGAGTTGAAAGGGAGCCAAGGAGCCGTACTCTCAGGAATTCTCCAGTCTCTGTCAGACCAGTAAGTCTGGTCTTTGTTTTTTGGTGTGGGAGTTAGAATTTTGGTCTACATTTTTCTTCAGCTCTGTCCAAGACCCTCTACTGTGATCCCTGTGAGAACAGGTGATGGTGGTAGCCAGGCATCATCTAGTTGTGCTGGACTCAGTCTGGTGGAGGTTGTTGTAGTTGTGGTCCATTAGTCCTTTGGACTAATCTTTCCCTTGTGTCTTTGGTTTTCTTCATTCTCTTTTGCTCCAAATGGTGTGAGATCAGTGGAGTATCTCAGATGACCACTCACAAGCTTTTAAAACCCCAGATGCTACTCACCAAAGTAGGATATAGAACATTTTCTTTATAAACCATGTTATGCCAGTTGAGCTGGAAGTGCCCTGAGAGCATGATCCCCAGCCCTCAGCTCAGGGGCTAGGCTACGTCTATATCTATGTCTGTACCTATATGAAACAATAATAACACAAAGGAAGTGGGAGGAGCTGTGTGGAAGTTAAAAACAAGAGAAAAATAGACAATAGAATCAGACACATGAATGATCCTGACATTGCAGTTATTCAACATGAACAATGACTCCTTTTAATATATCAAAGAAAATAAAATGAAAATGGAGAAAGTGGGTGAAAAGATGGACAATTTCATCAAAGAATTAAAATATAGCAAAAAATTAATAGCTTAAATAGTCAATATCAGAATTAAGAATTAATTTGATGGGATTAAAAATATATTGAACAAGAGGCCAACAAACACATGAAAAGATGCTGACAATCATGAGCCCTTAGAGAGACGCAGCTAAAACCACAATGACATGCTAACTTACCCATGCAAAAATGGCGCTGATTAAAAAACAAACAGAAAATAACAAATACTAGACAGGTTGCCAGGCGATGGAACCCTGCTCCACTGCTGGTGGAATTGTAAATTGGTACAACCACTATCTATCTATTTAAAAGCTAGGAATAGAAACACCAAATGATGCAGCAATCCCACTCCTAGGTATACACCCTAAAGAAATAACAGCAGTGACACGAATAGACACATGCATACCCATGTTCATTGTAGCATTATTCACAATAGCAAAAGGTGGAAGCAACCTAAGTGCCCATCAACAGATGAATGGATTAACAAGCTGTGGTACATACACACAGTGGAATACTATACAGCAATGAAGAATAATGGCTAACCTGCAAAATATCTCACAACATAGATAAACCTGGAAGGCCTTATGCTGAGTGAAATAAGTCAATAGCAAAAGGACAAATATTGTATGAGACCACTATTATAAAGTAACAAAGGTTTACACACAGCACGGGGAAAAAAAAAAGCATAAAACCTCTTTGATGGTTACCAGGGATGAGCAGGTGAGGGAGGGAAAATTATCAAAGATATAGTAGACACGTGATAATATTGGTGAAGGAAAAGGCAATACACAATGTGGGAGAAGTCAGCACAGCCTGACCAAGGCAAAAGAAGACACTGACAGGAACACAGGAATAAAGGACAACTATGGTAACTACGAAGCCCTGGTGGCACAGTGGTCAAGAGCTTAGGCTGCTAACCAAAACGTCAGCAGTTCAAATCCACTAGCCGCTCCTTGGAAACCACATAGGGCAGTTCAACTCTGTCCTACAGGGTTGTTATGAGTTGGAATTGACTCAGTGGCAATGGGTTTGGTTTTTGGTTTATGGTGACTACTATAACATAGACAATCCTGCAACAATAGTATGAACAAACAATAATCTATAAATGGATACATAAATAGATGGATAAATATGCCAAGAGGTGCAGAGGGAGTAAGGGAGCACACCCACCAGCAGATACAGGATTGTTGGTGGAAATTTCTAAATACATGACTGTGGATGCTCCTTATATATTAATATAGACAATAGATCACACAAGGGCCACAGTTAGGGGAACCTCCTAGACATAGGTAAACACCTCATGGGATGAAGTTCCCAGGCTCAAAGGCAAAGGACCATCTATGTCAATTGGCACAACATAGTTCTTAAAGACAATGTTTTACATCCTGCTTTGGTGAATCGGGTGTGAGGTCTTTAAAAGCTTGTAATTGGCCATCTAAGATACAACTTACCAGTCTCTTCTCGTCCAGAGCAAAGGAGAGTGAAAAAAAACTAAAGACTCAAGGGAGCAATTAGTCCAAAGGACTAACGGTTCACATGAGCCACAGCCTACATGACCCTGACACCAAAGAACTAGATGGTGCCCAGCTGCCACCACTGACTACTGTGACTGAGATCAAACAGAGGGTCCTGGACAGAGCTGGAGAAAAATGTAGAACAAAAGATCAAATTCACAAAAAAGATCCAACTGACTGGTCTGACAGAGACTGGAGGAACCCCGAAACTATGGCCACTGGACAGTCTTATAACTCAGAACTGAAGCCATTCCAGAAATTTACCTTTCAGCCAAAGATTAGGCAGGACTATAAAACAAACAATAACACACGTGAGGAATGCGCTTCTCAGATCAATAAAGTATAGGGGACCAAATGGGCAACACCTGCCCAAAAACAAAGACAGAAGATGGGAAGAGACAGGAAAACTGAAGGAATGGAACCAGGGAACCTGGGGTGGAAAGGGAAAGGGGGAGAGTGCTGACACAGTGCAGGGATTGCAACCAATGTCACAAAAGAATCTGTGTATAAATTTTTGAATGAGAAGCTAATTTGCTCTGTAAACTTTCACCTAAAGCACAACTTTAAAAAGAAAGATAGAAATAGACTTACCCTATGATCCAGCAGTCCCACTCCTAGGCATATACCCTAGAGATCTAACAGCAGTAACACAAATAGACATATGCACACCTATGTTCATTGCAACATTATTCACAATAGCAAAGAGATGGAAACAACCTAAGAGCCCATCAACAGATTAATGGATAAACAAATTGTGATACAGACACACAATGGAGTATTATGCAGCCATAAGGAATCACAATTAGTTCTCAAAATATATTGTAACACAGATAAATCTGGAAGATATTATGCTGACTTAAACAGGTCAATCCCAAAGTGACAAATATTGTATGATTTCACTATATAGATCTATATCTGTCTCTATCTATATATATAGAAAGCAAGGTTCTTTGGTGGTTACCAAGAATGGGAGGGAGAGGGAGGGAGAATCACTTTCTAGACAGTAGACATTTGTTAGCTTTGGTGATGGGAAAGGCAATACCGAATAAAAGTGAATTTGACCATGGTAAATGATAACACTAAGAAATACAAAAGAATAAGGGATGATTTTGTAAATGCTATAACATACACAATTTTGCAACAACAGTAATAACACCCAAAAAATATGTGTATGGTTACATAGATATGTATGCATATATATGTATAGGAAGGAGCATATGAATATATGAGTGTACATGTATAGGTGTATCTGTAGGCATATGTATATACATTTTTATGTGTGCCGCATATATATTCATATATAAAATAAAGCACATAGGAGGAACAGTTACGGGTACTTCCTAGACATAACCAAACGCCTCATGGAATTGGTTTACTGGGTTTGAGGTCTTAGGACCATAGTCTTGTAGGGCAACTCAGTCAATTGGTACAATATAGCTCATAAAGATAATGCTCTACATCCTAGTTTGTGAGTAGTGTGTGGGGTCTTAAAAACTTGGAAGTGGCCATCTAGGATAGAACTACTGGTCTGTAATCAACCAGAGCAAAAGAGAAAGAAGGAAATGAAAGACTTAAAGAAGAAACTAGTCTATGGGACTAATAGTCTACGCAAACCACAGCCTCACCTACCTTGAGACCCGAAGAACTAGATGGTGCCCAGCTACCAGTGCTGACCCTCTGACAAGGGACACAGTAGATGGTCCCAGATAGAATGGGGGAAAAATGTAGAACAAAAGTCAAATTCTTAAAAAAAGGCCAGACTTACTGGACTGGTAGAGACTAGTTAACTCGAAACTCTCGCCCTGAGATACTCTTTAAACTTGGAACTCAAACCATTCCCAGAGGTCACCTTTCAGCCAAATGACAGATTGGCTCATAAAATAAATATCACCCATGAGTACTGTGTTCCTCTAAATAATCATCTAAATGAAACCAAATGGTCAACATTTACCCTCAGCCAAAGATGAGAATGCAAGGGAAGCTAGATTAATGGAAATAGAACAATCAGAATGGAAATAATGAGAATGCTCATTTTGAAAAATGTAACCAATGTCACTGAACAATATGTATAAACATTGTTAAACGAGAACCTAATTTGCTGTGTAAACTTTCACCAAAACCATAATAAAATATTAAAAAAAATTATTGAACACTACAAAAAACAGGATTCATGAGTTGGAAGACAGCTCAATAGAAACTACCTAAACTGAATCACAAAAAGGAAAAAAGTAGAAAACATAGAAGAGATCATTAGAGATACATAAAAATATAAATTTAGATACATTGGTATACCACAAACCTAACAGCACAAATTTAAATGTTAATATAAAAAATAAAAAAAAAAGTTTCATGGGTTAGAAATAACATAAGTGAATTCCTATATAATCTAGGAATGGGGAAAACTTTTCTTAACTATGATTCAAAACCAGGACCAATGAAGAAAAAGAATGATATATTTTTTTTCATAAAAATTAAGACTATGTTGCATGGCAAACAATATCATAAGAAAGTAAAGATAAATGAGAAACCTGGGGAAATATTAAAAACCCTGGTGGTGTAGTGGTTAAGAGCTATGGATGCTAACCAAAAGATTGGTAGTTCAAATCCACCAGGTACTCCTTGGAAACCATATGGGGCAGTTCTACTGTGTCCTATAGGGTCACTATGAGATGGAATTGACTCGACAACAACAGGTTTGGTTCTTTTTGGTTTTGGGGAAATATTCACAATTATATCACAAAGGGTTGCTATCTCTTATATAATGGAACTTTATATAACTATATGGAACTATTATATAACATTAATAACTCTAATGAATTGAAACTTGTCAAATATGTCTAAATTCATATAAACTTGTGATAATACTAGTCATTTTCTAAGATGCTAGGTAACCACCTCATTTTTAAAACTGGTAAATAAAGGAAAAGAATCAAAAATTTATTTTATCTTTCCTATACAGTCTGTATATCTGATGTACAATTGGTTGATGAGGGTAAGTTTATTTTTATAGGACTATGCCAGCTTATAAATGAAGGAATGATAGAATATCACTACATTGCAACTCATAATGAATTAATGGATCTAGGCAATGCTAATCAGTGGCTGTTAAATCACACCAAGAGTGACAACCAGACATTATGCACTTCCAGATGTAACTATACAACATCATTTATGAAGTACTCTTGCCAACAAACACAATACAAAAAACCTTAACCTGAACAAGTCTGTATATCTAACTACCCGGTGAAAAAAGAGCATCAGAGTATCACGGAGATGCAAGAGCAAAATCCAGGCTTCGCGTAGTTTTGCAGGACAAACGATCTAATTTATTCAGCAAATAAAAGGAAAAACAAGAGATGTAAGATAACCTTCAGATTAAAAGAGATTTATCACATAATCACGATATACGGAATTTATATGAACCCTAATTGAAACAAAATGTAAAAAAAAATGAAACAATCAAGGACTGACTAGTTATCTGATGATACTGAGGATTAATTAAAATTTTTAAGGTCTCATAGTGGTATTCTGGCCGTGTGTGTGTGTGTCTGTGTGTGTGTGTGTTTACAAGATTCTTGTCTTTCAAAGATTCACACTAAATGAGTTGGATATCTTGGATTTTCTTCAAAGTAATCTGGGAAAGGGGCAGTAGATAAGGGTTTAAATGAAACAAGATAGACAATGAGTTAATAATTGTTAAAGTTATGTGATCACTACATAGGAGTTTATTATACTATTGTATATAATTTTGTATATATTTGAATTTTTTCTTAATTAAAATTTTTAAAGTTTCTTCATCAATCATCCAAAATCATCTCAAGTACTGCCAGCTATACGTAACACAGTGAGAAAAACTAAACAATTTTCTCTTTCCCAATTCATTGCTATTACTCTCTAATCTAATCAAACTATGGTCTGCGGGCCAAATCTGGTTTGCTGCCTGTTTTTGTAATGAAAATTTTATTGGAACACAGCCAGGCCCACTTATTTACATATTTTCTAAAGTTGCTTCCATGCTGCACTGGTAGAGTTGAATTAAATCATAACAGAGACAATATGAACTGCAAAGCCTAACATATTTACTATCTGGCACTGCAGGGAAAAAGTTTGCATACTCTTGCTCTGATTTCCCAATCATCCTCCATTATTCATAGGAAGGTTTTGATATCTGGATTGCAATCCTCCTCTCCAGCTTCAGTCTGCTGTAAACCTGGGTATATCAGTGACCATGTAGTTAAGCTATCCAATACCTGGCTTCTCAGTCCTACTCACTTTCATCTCCATACCATTTCAGCCATTCACTCTCACAGTCACACCTTGGACCTCCTTGTTACCACCTTTACTTGTCCCACCTCCAAAATCACTAACTCAAACCACCCACTGTCTGCCTACAAATATTTTTTCTTCCGGTTTGTGCAACTAGTTCCACCTCAAATACTCTCTAATTTCTTTGGGTCTTTTAATGAGCTGATCTCTCTACTGTGTCTCAATTCATCAGCTTTCTTCTTTCTTTGCTTCCCTCATTATCCAGCTAAAGTTGCGTAGTCCATCATTTCAATAACACTCTTGCTAATACTCCCAAATCCCCTTTCTACTTTTCTTTGCACCAATCTTAGAAGAATTCAATTGTGGCTAAATCCAACTAAGCACTTTTGAAAGCCCAGTGCAGCCAAGAGCTTCTGGAGAAAGCCACACAAGAGTACAAGTTGTTTTCACTACAATTTCATACCACACTCAAATGGGTGTTAAACATTGACCATAAATCCAAATACGTTTACGTACTAAACACATTTTCCCTCTGTCCACAGCAGCTACACCATACCTTGTCCATTCTCCTTTTCTGAAGCCTCCTTCCTCTATAAGAATTATTTTGTTTCTTATTTTAAAGGAAATAGTAGAAGATAGCACTTCCCTCATCATATACTCTCATTCTATTTTCCCTCTTGTAGATTTAAAAAGAGAAAAAGCAGAACTTCCGGCAAGACGGCGCTCTAGGCAGAAACACCACGCCGTCCCTCCACAACAAAGATCCGAAAAACTAAGCCAAACAGAGAATCAACAATCCTGAAACCCTAGAACATCAAAT
>NW_004444423.1:0-12224 GCF_000243295.1 Trichechus manatus latirostris | reverse complement strand
GGCCTACAGAGAGAGAAAGGCTTCCCCTGGAGCTGACGCCCTGAATTTGGACTTTTAGCCTACTTTACTGTGAAGAAATAAATTTCTCTTTGTTAAAGCCATCCACTTGGGGTATTTCTCTTATAGCAGCACTAGATGACTAAGACATACCCCAAGCTCAACATGTACAAAATCAAATTTAAAATAATCCCTGCACAACCTGATCATCTTGCAGTGTTCCCTAGCACAGTGAGTCATTTCCTCATTTGTTCCACAAGCCAGAAACCAGAACATCATCCTTGACACTGCTTTTTATTTTGTTGCACATAGGCAATTCCCCACCAAGTTCTGGAGAGTGAATCTCCTAATTATGTCTCCAATGTCAACATTCTTCTCCATCTACCTCACTACCACTCAAAGCTGCCAGCATCTCTCGCCTAGCTTTCTGCCATTGTCTTCTAACTGATCGACACTATTCTCTCTGCCCAATTCATTCTCTACACTTTAGCCACAAAGATATTTTTTGAAAATGCATAACAAAGAAATCAAACAAAATGACCATCTTTCAATCAGTTTCCATAGATCTTAGGATAAAGACAAAACTCTTTATCATGTTGTACATAGATTTGACTAGTCTCTGCAGTTTCACCTTCAGCTGCCTCTCCCTCAATTGTTCTGCTTCAACCATGTTGTTGTTGTATGCTGTTGAGTCAACTCTGCCTCATAGCAACCCTATAGGACAGAGTACAACTACAGCACAAGGTTTCCAAGGCTGTAATCTTTAATGGAAGCAGATTGCCATATCTTTCTTCCGTGAAGTGGCTGGTGGGTTTGAACAGCCAACCTTTCTGTTAGCAACTGAACACTTAACCACTGTACTGCCAGTGCTCCTTGCTAGCCATAATACCCTTTAAAATCCTCTATCGTTGATAACACTTCCCACCACAGGGCCTTTGCATGTCCTGTTCTTGGTCTGTAATGCTCTGTATTCCCCCACTTTTACCTGGTTAACTCCTGCTGAAGCATCACTTGCCCAGGAAGCTTTCCTGAACTTCCCAACAGACACTCTCATAACATTATCTATTACTTCCTCACTGCTATTGCACTTCTTATTGTAACTTGACATTGTTTGTTCATTTGGTTAATGTCTGTCTCTTCCCACGGGACTTCATGACTCCTGAGGGCAGGGTCATGTTCATATTGTACATCACTGTATCCCTGGTGCCTACCACTATAAGCACACACACACACAAAAATCTGTCTTTGTCATCTGGTGCTGCTATAACAGAAATATCACAAGTGGATGGCTTTAGCAAAGAGAAAATTTATTCTCTCACAGTCCAGTAGGCTACAAGTCCAAATTCAGGGTGTCAGCTCCAGGGGAACGCTTTCTCGTCTTTGTCGGCTCTGGAGGAAGGTCCTTGTCATCAGTCTTCCCTTGGTCTGGGAGCATCTCAGCACAGAAACCTCAGGTCCAAAGGATATACTCTGCTCGCGGTACTGCTTTCTTGGTGGTATGAAGTCCTCTGCCTCTCTGCTGGCTTCTGTCTTTTATTTCTCAAAAGAGATTGGCTTAAGACACTGTCTTAGTTATCTAGTGCTGCTATAACAGAAATACCAAAAGTTGATGGCTTTAACAAAGACAAATTTATTTCTTCACAGTAAGGTAGGCTGAAAGTCCAAATTCAGGGCGTCAGCTCCAGGGGAAGTCTTTTTTCTCTCTGTAGGCCTTCTCATCAGTGTTCCCGCAGACTAGGAGCTTCTCAGCGCAGGGACCCTGGTCCAAAGGACGCGCTGTGCTCCTGGCACTGCTTTCTTGATGATATGAGGTCCCCCTGTCTCACTGCTCACTTCTGTCTTTTATATCTCAAGAGATTGCCTCAGGACACAATCCAGTCTTGTAGATCAGGTCCTGCCTTACTAACACAACTGCCACCCATCCTCCCTCATTAGCATCATAGAGGCAAGTTTACAACATGCAGGAAAATCACACAGTACCAGGAATCATGGCCTAGCCAAATTGATACACACATTTTTGGGGGGACATAATTCAAACCATGACAGACACTATCTAATCTTGTAGATCTCATCAGTATAACTGCCGCTAATTCATCTTATTACATCATAGTGATAGAATATACAACACATAGGGAAATCACATCTGATGATAAAATGGTAGACAATCATACAATACTGGGAATCATGACCTAGTCAAGTTGACAGATATTTTTCGAGGATACAGTTCAATCCATGACACTGTTGAATAAAGAATTTCAGGAGACCAGCATTCAGATTCAAGAGCAAACTATGTCTCTATACAGGGTTACTACTATTACTACTATTTCTATCACAACTCCCCCTCTTTCCACTACTACTATTTTTGATAACATTAGCAACTCCCTAAGGCTTTTATTAAGGAGACCCTGGGTGGTGTAAACGGTTAAGTTCAAAGCTACTAACCAAAAAGTTGGTAGTTCCAACTCACCCAGATGTGCCTTGGAAGAAAGACCTGGTGATCTTCTTCCATACAGATTATAGCCATGGAAATCCTATGGAGCACCGTTCTACTTTGCAACACATGGAATCACCATGGGTTGGAATCAACTTGATGACAACTAGTTTAAGGTTTTTGTTGTAATCTAAGAAACTAAAACCATGTTGTACCATTAAAACTAATACTATTAATTTCAAGTTTTAAAATGAAAGGTGAGATCCAGTAACATTCAAATTATAAAAATTTAGAAGATAACAGTAACCCAAGGCTTAAGTCAGAGTACCGTGTTCTTGGAATAATTCTAAAGCTCCTAACCTAAGGGGAAACCTTGCCAAATGAAAATGAAAAAGAAGCAAATACCAAACTGCTGATCAGATTTTCCCCTCATTCACACCCTTGGAGCACTAAGACACATACAGGGACAAAATATTGTGAAAACAAAACAGAATCCCTTCTCAGCTATGCCTTCTGGGAGCAGGGGGACAGGATTTATTTATTTTTAATACACTATTATGAATACACAAGATTCATCTACCTCCTTATTGATGGACATTTGGCTTCTTTCCATATATTTTAAAATATACTTATTTACATGTATTTTTTATTAAAAATAATTCTGCAGTAAACTTGTTTGCATACATTTCTCTTTGTACATCCAAGAGAAGAGTTTGGTTGTTTTGTTATAGTGTATTTACCTTCTTAGAGCTCGTGAAATTCTGGGTCATAGGATAGGTACATTTTCAACCTTAGCATATACTGCCAAGTTATTCTCTAAACTGTTCACTATTTTACACTAACACCTGCAAAATACAAGTCTGTCTTTACTCACATCTCCATCAACTCTTGGTATTTTCAGATAATTAATGTTTTTGAAACTATGATGGGTATAAAATTGTATCTTATTATTTATATTTTTCTTATTGCTGATATTTTCCCTTCTGTGAATTGTCTGTTCCTAGTCCTTGCTCATTTTTCTTTTGGGTTGTTTGTCTCTTACATATTTGAAAGAGTTGTTTACATATTGTCGATGTGTATCCTTTACCTGCATAAACACAGAAAATATCTTTTTATCCCAGTCTCTTCAGTATTTTAATTTGCGGGACTTTACTCATAAACAAAGAAACACAATCTGTAAATTTGAATTAATTTGACCTATTAGTTTAGTATTTACAAAATATGTGTAAGTCAAAGGGTCTATGTAAAGTTTACATATAGAGTAAGAAAAAATGAGTATTTTTAATAGAAATCTACTTGATATATTCAGATAATGTCTTCAGTTTTTTTTTTTTTTAATTGTGCTTTAGGTGAAAGTTTACAGCTCAAGTTAATTTCTCAAACAAAAATTTATACACGTATTGTATTGTGACATTAGTTACAACCTCCACAATGTGACCGCACACTCAAGGGGGACGGGATTTAGACACACTGTTTTGTCCATAGACAAGAAAGAGAATAATTCAGATCATAACAGAAAGAGATGATTGACCCAACTCTTGCTGATCGCTCGCATTTTCGTATTTAGATGTTTATACACTCCTTCCATTTGCATTTGTTTATACACTTCACAGGTGTTTGCACTTCACGTGTCCTTTGCTTACCCAGCTAGTTTGTAAACTTAAAGGAGCACAAAGCTATCAGAGGGAAGCGGCTCAAGTGAAAGAAGCTAGAGAAGATGAAAAGAGCAAAGGAGGAAAGGAAGATGTGCCACTGGGTGGGGACTTGACAGAGGTCTCAGAAGGCAACTGCCTCCTCTAGTTAAGTGTCTAATCCTTTGCCCTTAATCAAGCTCATTTTTTGGTCACTTTGTGGCACGGGATTTGTTTCCCCTTCTGTTTTACTTTTTTCTATTTTGCTTGCACTGTACCCAAATACACAACACCAGAACCATTTCTCTAAGGCTAAAGCCATTGCTTTTCATCTGATCCAGCTGACTGCTGCAAACTTAGAATCTGCAGACTGGGAATTTTCTAGCTACAAAGGTTAGTTATGACTTCTGCCTCTCTAGTGATTTGCAGTTGGTAAAAGCTACAAGCTTAGCCCATTTAGGCTGCCCTTTATATTCAGAAATACACTTTCCTTAGAAGTAACACCCACTGTCCTTTCTGAGTAACATAGTACCTCTTCCCCATTGCTGTCTTCATTTTGAGCCATCACGTATCCTGTTTTCTAGACGGTACGTCAACTGATATTGCCAATTTTCAATGTAACAAACATCAGGTCCTCAGGCATGCAATCATATAGTTCACTGGTTTGAACAGAAGGTACAGAATCTATGGCTAAAGTCAAGGTCGACGTGATTTGTGCTAATGCAAATGGCGAATGTCCTGTTGAGTTCCAAATTAGACCAGTATGAAAAAGTAGGGAGGAGGGCTCATTTTAATAAGAATTAAGAAATAGAATTGACTCATTATGATTATCTTACTGCTCTTAAAGCAAACAAACATTTACCAAACTCTTACCTTTTGGAAAAAACTATGCTAAGTCCTTTACACAGATTACTTCATTTAATCATCAAAATAAAGGTACCTATGAAGGAAGTGGAGTCCCTGGGTGATGTAAATGATTAAAGGCTGTACTTCTAACCAAAAGATTGGTGGTTCAAGTCCACCCAGAGGTACCTC
This sequence comes from Trichechus manatus latirostris, assembly GCF_000243295.1. Taxonomy (NCBI): domain Eukaryota; kingdom Metazoa; phylum Chordata; class Mammalia; order Sirenia; family Trichechidae; genus Trichechus; species Trichechus manatus. The sequence continues at coordinate 7,130 of NW_004444423.1, read as the reverse complement.
AAAAGAAAGGCCTGTGACGTACTTCTGAAAAATCAGCCATTGTAAACCCTATGGAGCACAGTTCTACTCTCTCACACCCATGGGGTTGCCATGAGTCAGAATAAACTTTGCAGCAACTGGAATGAAGAAGATATTGTTATTATCCATATGCTTTACCTAAGGAAACAAAGCCTTAGACACTTGAAATCACTTGCCAAAGATCATATATACGTATATACGTAAGTGGCAGAGCCAAACCCTTAAACACAGGCTACCTGACACCAAAGTATGTATAACTAAACATTGTTTCACGTAGGCCTCCTTATTTCTCTTCACTTCATCTATACCCTGCCCCACTCCCAAATGAACTCAAGCACTTTTTCAGTTGGAAAACAGCAATGAAAACAGAGCATTGTTAAGTAGTGGTGGAGCGGATCCTGGTCTATAAATGTACCATTTAAATATTGTGTTCTTGGGGCAGGTAAGATATAAGCCACAGAGAGGAGGTAATAAATCCATACCTGTTGCTTGTCCTGAGCAGCTCTCTGCTTCCTTTAGCATGGCCTTAATGAGTTAAATTTTGTTGTTTTTTCTTAGATTATATTACATCACTTTGCTCCGGGGTTAAAAACACTCCATTTCCACATATTTTTCATTTGTTGGCTTTCATTTTCATTAGAAATGGAAATAATTTACTTTAGGACCAAGTAATTTAGGGTACACATTTTTATCATTTTCCAGATGGACTCAGTAAGTTTGTGTGACAGGTAACATGACTAGAAAGGAACTAGACTTTAAAGCTAGGACTCCTGCCTCCAAATACAAGCATCCGAAACATGTGTACTGTAAACACTACATGTCCAATGGTCTCTTTGCCATCTTTATCTGTCCTATAGTCAATATATCCAAAGCCTCGTTCATAAATTTCCCCACAAACCTGGTCCTCTTCCTTTGCCTTCCATCTCAGTGAATAGCACCACCATCCAGGTGAGCAGACCAAACACTCAGATGTCATCTTCCACTTTTCCCTCTCCTTCACCCATGCTCCCCTGCTCCTTTATCCAATCTATTACCAAATCATATATGTTTTATGCTCTAAGTATAAAATCTGTTATTTTTACTTCTATATCTACTCAAAGCACCACTCTCACCCTCTGGGCTACTGAGGTAATCTCCTAACTTGTCTTCACATTTTCCTTCTTGTACACCCTCACTCCATTCTCAAACTGCAGCCAGCATGGTCTTTTTATAATGTGAACACAATCATGCTAACAATGTCATGCCATCATTTTGTTGTAGATATTTCAATGCCATCCCATGGTTTTTAGGATAAAAGTCAAAGCTTTGAACATGACTGACAAGGTCAAGCATGATCTGATCCTTACCACATCTCCAGCCCCATCCCTTAATCTCTGCAGTGCAGTCCCATTGTCATTTCCCCATTTCCAGAAACACTACAGAGCCCTTCACACATGGTGCTCCCTCTCTCTGGATCACTCACAAACCCCCACCTTCATAAATCCCATTAACATCTACTCAGTCCTCACACCCCAGCTCAAATGTTACTTCCTTGCGGACAATTTTTATAACCTCTATTATATGCTCTTTCGTGGCACTGCTTTGGTTATTAGCAACTATCACTAGTGAAATTTTGTGTTTATTTGTGTAATTATTTGACTAGGTTCGGTCTCCCCTAATAGAGGTTCTGCTCAACCTTTGTATACCAGGCCTAGCACATGTTGACTGATAATACGTATTTGTTGAATGAGTGAGAGCTGAATGTGCTTCCTTACCTCTACCAGTTGTGCTTACCATTTGTCTGAATTAGAAGGTTGTAGATTTTAGTCTGAGTGCCCTCTGGATACAGAGTAAAGCTACACTCATACTTTTCACTGAGTGAGGAAGACACCTTCCTTAAGTGCAAAGTCCACTTTAACATATTACCAGGAGTTTCTGTGAATGTCACCAGTGACTCACAGGGACTCTCATTGGCACTGTAGAAGCCATGTTGAGGTTGATAAAGGGCAATTAGGTCCACCTTATTGGTGACCTTGGACCGTTGCATCTGCACCAAGAAGTCTTTTTTTCATGTTTGGCAGGTCAGGTTGACATCAAAGCCAGGTAAAGCATAAATGTCTTCTCCTGCATTGACTGTTTCTTTCCACACTCCTGAAAAGGAAGAATGTCAGTCATCAGTTTGTATGATTTCTATAGAGTGATTCCTAAGTAACGACTCTGATCACTTTGATGAGGTAAGAGCACAACTGAGAAGGATTCTCCCTGGCTGTCCGAGTGGTAGAAGAGAGCTTGTGCAGGTGATCCACATAGAAAAGTATGAGAGGCAATACAAATGAGGAGGCATTTACTTAGGGAAACTGGAGGAAATTAGATTTCTGAATATCTGTCTCTTTGTTTGTTGATCTGCCCAAAGAAGAATGACCACCTCTGAATAAAATTAAGCCTACTTAAAAAGTAAAGCCCATCAGTAAAGCTAACTTATTATAACAACTATTCTTATATTTGGGGGGCAGGCAGTGTTGGTTCAGTGGCAGAATTCTTGCCTTCCATGCAGAAGACCTCAGCCAGTGAACCTCATGTACAGCAACTACCTGTCTGTCAGAGGAGGCTTGCGTGTTGCAATGATGCTGAACAGGTTTCAATGGAGCTTCCAGACTAAGATAGGCTAGGAAGAAAGGCCTGGTACTCTACTTCCAAAAATCAGCTAATGAAAACCCTATGGATTGCAATAGTCTTATCCACAATTGATTGTGGGGATGGCAGACGACTGGGCAGCATTTTTTTTTCCATTGTGCATGGTGGCACAGTGATTAAGAGCTTGGCTACTAACCTCAAGGTCAGCAGTTCAAATCCACCAGCTGCTCCTTGGAAACTCTATGGGCAGTTCTACTTGTCCTAGAGGGTTGCTATGAGTTGGAACTGATTCAATGGCAACAGGTTTTTTTACGGGGTCACCATGAGTCAGGGGCCAATGCAATGGCAGCTAACAACAACATTCTTATATTTAATATAATTTGCTTTAATTGTGGTTATAAATCAATAGCTGTATACAACACACAGGTGCTTTCTGAAATCACAAAAATAATTAATGTTACTATGCAACGAAAAAGAACAATGATGAATCTGTGAAGTATCTCATAACTTAGATGAAGCTGGAGGGCATTATGCTGAGTGAAATAAGTCAATCACAAAAGGGCAAATACCGTATGAGATCATTACTGTAAAAACTCATGAAACGGGGATGAGGCCAAGATGGTGGAGAAGTCAGATGCTTCCAGTGGTCCCTCTTACAACAAAGACCCAAAAAATCAAGTGACTTAATTATATATGACAATCTAAGGGCCCTGAACATCAAAGGCAAAGAGAGGAATCAGACTGAGTGGTAGGGAGAGGGAGAGACGGTTTGGAAGCAGCGAGGGCATGCTAGACCTGACCCGGCGAAAGCCTGAGTGCTTCAGCCCAGATCAGCTCGGGGTGCATGGTAAGGCAGGCAAGCAGCAGTGCTCTGTAGGTGTTTTCCGCACTGTGGGAGACCTAGCAGCAGAGGGTCTACTCAGCCATTCAGAACCAGTGAGAAGTAGCCCTTGAGGCGAAAGATAAGTATTTGCATCTGGCCTACTGTGCGGATCAAAAACAACCCCCTTAGGGAAAAACCTCTCTCCCATTTACCTCCCTGCTCCCTACTCTGCACTGGGTCTGGGGCAGCTTCAGCAATTGCAGAGTCCCCTGGGCTGGAAGTAGGACCCATCACACACCCTGAACCATTCTCCTGGCCTTGGAGAGTGAACAAACTAACAAACAGGGAAAAATAATCTGCTGGCTCCCCTAAGCCAGGAGCTCAGGGTAGGTACAGCTCCTTTGCCTAGGCACAGGCATAACGAATCAACGGACCTTGAGTGCCTTTCCCCCTGCATGGACTTGTATGGACCCATTTCAACAGCGTAGGCCCTCATTACCATAGTACAACAGGGTATAGAGCTAAAGACTAACTTCAACTGTTTCAGCTGTGAAGTGGGAGGTTCATGACATTTGACACTGCTCTATCCATTAAGCAGGGTCTTCACCTACCCACATCAGGGGCCTGAGGACTGGTGGCTCCACCCACACCACCTAACCACCTGTGACAGAGGCCCAAAAAAAAGAGGTGTCCCCCAGTCCTTACAGCCAACAGCACTGGGTGCTCATAGTCCGGCTGCAAAACCCACCCATCTGCATGCTGTAGGGAACAGGGACATGCTTTCCTCCCAGACACTCTGGGGTGGCCGTTGGCCCCCTGCCTTGTTCACTGTGTCCTCTTGCTGCAGCTGGATGCCTGTGCCTACACGAATCACCCAAGCCTGTCTACGACTCTAGGTGAGAGGCTGCACCACACACTTGGTGGCTGACTATCTGACACCTGAGCTGAATCCATACAGGAGGAGTGGGCAGACTCCTGGGTTCACATGCTTAGTGACAGGTCTAGCCACCTGGTGGCAGGACATTGGAGCTTCAGAGGCACTGGTAACAGGGCTAGTTCACATGAGCAGCCTATTTGGGTATATTAAAACAAAACAAGAAGTTAGGATACAGTAAGCAAACATAAATAAATATAATAACTTACTGATGGCTCAGAGACAACAGTCAATATCAAACCACATAAACAGGCAGACCATGATGGCTTCAGCAATCTCCCAAAATAAAGAATATAGAAATTTTCTGGAGGAAGAGAATTTCTTGGAATTACCAGAGGCAGAATACAAAAGATTAATATACAGAACTCTTCAAGACATTAGGAAGGAAATTAGGCAAAAAGCAGACCCCCCCCCAAATAGAGGACCTTAAAAAGACTAGAGACAAGCATAATGACAAATTTAATATTCTACAAGAATCCATAGAGAGACAGCAATCAGAAATCCAGAAGATTAACAATAAAATTTCAGAATTAGATAACGCAGTGGAAAGTCACAGGAGCGAAACCGAGGCAATGGAAGTCAGAATTAGTGAGACTGAAGATAAACTTATTTAAGGAAAAATCATATAAAAGGATAAAAAAATGAATAAAACCTAAGAAATATGTGGGACTCTATCAAGAGGAATAACCTATGAATGACTGGAGTACCAGAGCAGGGGAGGATAACAGAAAATACCGAGAGAATTGTTGAAGATTTGTTGGCAGAAAAGTTCCCTGATATTGTGAAAGATGACAAGATATCTATCCAAGACCCTCATTGAACCCCACATAAGGTAGGTCCCAAAAGAAAATCACCAAGACATATTATAATCAATCTTGCCAAAACTAAAGATAGAGAATTTTAAGAGTGGCTAGGGATAAATGAAAAGTCATCTACAAAGGAGAGTCAATAAGAGTAAGCTTGGACTACTCAGCAGAAACCATGCAGTCAAGACGTCAATGGGATGACATATACAAAGTCTTAAAGGAAAAAAAAAATTGTCAGCCAAGAAATATTTATCCAGCAAAATTATCTCTCAAATATGATGGCAAAATTAGGGTATTTCCAGATAAACAGAAGTTTAGGGAATTTGCAAAGCCAAACCAAAATTACAGGAAATACAAAAAGGAGTCTTCTGGTTAGCAAATCAATAACATCAGATAAAACCCAAGACTAGAAAACAGGACAGAGCAACCAGATATCAACCCAGATAGGGAAGTCACAAAAATAAATCGAAGTTAAAACACTGAAAATAGGGACACAGAAATGTCAATATGTAAAAGATGACAACATTAAAACAAAAAAGAGGGACTAAAAAATGTAGACATAGATTTTCATATGGAGAGGAAGTCAAAGCAATATAAAGAAATAAAAAACTGGTTTAAACTTAGAAAAATAGGGGTAAATATTAAGGTAACCACAAAGGAAACTAACAATCCTGCATGTCAAAATAAAAAACAAGAAAAATATAAAGACTAAGCAAATACAAAATCAACAACAATGAAAAGGATGAAAATACATAAAGAAAAACAACTCAGCACAGAAAATTAAGTGGAACAAAGAAACTGTCAACAACACACAAAAAAAGATATCAAAATGACAGCACTTAAACTCATAGCTATCAATAATCATGCTGAAAGTAAATGGACTAAACACACCAGTAAAGAGACAAGAGTGGCAGATTGGATTAAAAAACATGATCCATCTATATGCTGTTACAAGAGACACACCTTAGACTTAAAGACACAAACTAACTAAAACTCAAAGTATGGAAAAAAATATATTAAGCAAACAACAATCCAAAAACAGCAGAAGTGGCAATATTAATCTCTGACAAAATAGACTTTTAAGTAAAATCCACCACAAAGGATAAGGAAGGAAACTATATAATCACTAAAGGGTCAATACACTAGGAGGAGGACATAACTATAATGAATATTTATGCACCCAACGACAGGGCTCCAAAATACATAAAACAAACTCTAACAGCATTGAAAAGAGAGATAGCTCCACAATAATAGGAGGAGATTTCAACACACCACTTTTGGTGAAGGACAGAACATCCAGAAAGAAGCTCAACAAAGACACGGAAGAGCTAAATGCTACCATCAACCAACTTGATCTCATAGACATATACCAAACACTCCACCTAACCCAACAGCAGCCAAGTATATTTTCCAACGCACATGGAACATTCTCCAGAATAGACCACATATTAGGTCATAGAGCAAGCCTTAACAGAATCCAAAGCAACAAAATATTACAAAGCACCTTTTCTGATCATAAAGCTTTAAAAGTAGAAATCAATAACAGAAACAGCAAGGGAAAAAAAATGAAACACATGGAAACTGATCAACAACTTGCTCAAAAACTACTGGGTCATAGAAGAAAATAAGGATAGAATAAAGAAATTCATAGAATCAAACAAGAAGGAAAACACATCTTACCAGAACCTTTGGGACACAGCAAAAGCAGTGCTCAGAGGTCAGTTTATGACAATAAATGCACACATCCAAAAAGAAGAAAGGGCCAAAATCAAAACAGTAACCCTACAACTGGAACAAGTAGAAAGAGAGCAGCAAAAGAGGCCCTCAGGTACTAGAAGGAAGGAAACAATGAGAATTAGAGCAGAATTAAATGAAATAGAGAATGGAAAAAAAAAATTGAAAAAGTTAATAAGACCAAAATCTGGTTCTTTGAAAA
>NW_004444422.1:116140-123558 GCF_000243295.1 Trichechus manatus latirostris | reverse complement strand
GTAAATGCTTTGATATTGTCTGCTGTCTTTGGGGGCATTCAGTAGTTATTTTTCTCATTTATTGATTGTAGATTTGTTTGTTTTGTCCTTTTTTTATTTGGTTATGTCTGAGATGTCAGGCTGTGTGTTCTTTGTTGTTTGCTCATCTGTGGGGACGATACTTTTCACCTCCTTCTCCAATTGGCAGGGTCAGTCACTCAGATATGGTACAGCAGGGCAGATCCAGGTGAAGAGGAGTTGCTGGGATGGGTTGTTTGTGGCACTTCCTACAGCCACTATGGCGGGTCAATAATCAGTACAGGGTAGGTTCCAGTAGGCCATGCGGGTGCTTCTTGGTATTGTGATGTTAAGCGCACACTGTAGGTAGGCAAGATGGAGGGGGGATATTGTTATGTGTGGAGCTAAGGTGGATGTGGGAGAGAGCAGAGAAGAACAGGAGCCAACAACATACAAATAAAGAAAAGAGTGCCGGGGAGCTTGCTGTTGGAGTGGAGAGATGAGAGATTATGAAATGGACAAAAACAAAAAGGGAAAGAAGAAGAAAAAAAAAGAGAGAAGAAAATAATGAAGAAATAAAAATCAGAAAGGAAAAATAACAGCAAAGCTCCCAGGGATCCCACCAGTGCTGCTACGAGTTCTGGGGAAGTTGTTCTCAGGTGTTGCAGTACAGCCTGGCTAGAAGGCATAGAGTTATTTAGCACCAGGTATTCAGGGAACGGGAAGAGAAGGAAGGTATAGAGAGATGAGAAACTGAGTAATGAAGAAAGAGAAAAAGGGAAAAAGAGGGAAAAGAAAACAAAACTAATTAAAAAAAAGAAAAGAAAAGAAACAATAAAAGCCCCCCAAAAAAACAGAAAAAAAAAAAAAAACACAAGAAAAGAAATGCCCTGAGGGATCCCTCTGTGCATCTGCACAAGCTAAGGGGATAGGTCCCAAGCTGCGTAGCACCGCCCAGCCAGAATGGGCTCCCAACTCAAGAAAAGGAAAAGAAAACAGGCAATTCAAAACAAACAAACAAAAGCCCCGGGATCCTACCAGCGTGGCAGCCCAGACCGGGAAGTCGTTCCAGACTCGAACGGAGCTCCGCAGCCCCTCAGGAAGAAGAAAAGATGGTGCACGGAACCAGGTATTTGAGTGAAAGTAAGGGAAGGTTGTGAGACGTAAGGAAGAAATCAAAAGAAGTAGAAAAAAGCAACACCAGGGCCAACAAAAGGCACTCAGAGAGCTGGCCAGTGTGGGCAGGTGGAATCCAAGCAGCCAGTGCTTCCTGGACAAGAGACTGTGGCCATGGGAAGCAGAGGAGGCCGAGTGGGAGTGAAGAAGTGTGGGGACTGGGAAAGCATATATCGCAAATTCCGGTTGTTTTCTTTCCCGCTGGAAGCTCCACGAAGCTGCTTTCTCATACCCCCTATTTGCTGGTCTCCGATAGGAGTCTGAGATGGCGGATCTGCACTGCGTTAGTTGATAGGGGACCTCTGCATGAATCTCTCCTTGCTCTTCATTCTCTGTCAGTTTTCTCACTCCATTTGGTGCTTGGCTGAGTTCTTTATCTCTTCATTTGATGTTTTAGGGTTTCAGGATTGCTGTTTTCTCAGTTTGGCTTAGTTTTTCAGATCTTTGCTGTGGAGGGACGGTGTGGTGCTTCTGCCTAGAGCACCATTTTGCCAGAAGTCCCACTAAGCAAACTTTTTGTAAGATAACTTTTTTAATAATTTAAAAGTTAATATGAATTATGAGAAAATTTTTGCAGTCAGAAATGTATAGGTTAAGCTTAATTTGAATGGTTTAATCAAATCAATTAATTCAGGAGAATATGTAACACTTAGCAAAAAAATGGGGAAAAGTGGACGGAATAAACAAGTGATTTTGCTTTTAACAACCTCAAAATTAAGATGAGGCAGCAGCACGCTAATGTTCAGTAAGGTGAAGCCAAAAGTCCAGTGTCCAGCTGCAATTCTAGTGCGTGGTCAATATTAGAGGGTGCCTTGGTTTGGAAGAGTTGAGAAAGCAACAACTTTTGCACTGTATTCAAGGAAGAATGAAGACACGAGTGATGCTTGAGCACAAATAGTGGAAGGCAAGTAGCCACTGGCTGTAATGAGCCTAAATTAACAACCTAAGACATAGGTGTAATTGGAATGTGTTAAGATGGGATGCTTCTAATCAGGACAGTGCCTAAGAGCAGATTGAGAGAGAGAGCAGTGAGCATTTGGAGGACCAGATAGAAAGTAATTTCATTGCTACAGAGGAAAGTTGTGCTTGGTTTGCAGGCCGTATCCTGCCCCCCCTCTCTTGTGCACTACTGATAGATGAACGCTGGAATTTTATTTTCTAACTTCCATATCTTGTAGATGCTTTAAACAAACAACAACAACAAAAAACTCAGGTGACTTTATGTCTTGTATTAAATGTTATGTAATATTCTCCGATTTTTTTTTCTAGATAACCAGTTTTCTTTTTCACACCATGAGCTTCATGTCTAATTCAGTGAATACAGTATTTATTTATTGATACTCACTTTACCTCTTTCTAAATTGCCTGTTTTCACACGAATGTCCTGGTTAAAGATTTATTCCCTCCTTTTATATTTTCCTGTTTCTTTAATCTCCTAGACACTTTATGTAGGCTCTGTGGGTGACTTTTTCGCTCAGGTTCTTTGAGGTTAACTTGCTGCCTGGGGTTGATTCCACTGCATGAAATGGTTTTACTGACTTAGTCACTGGGGTGTATTTATGCACTGTGGGTGTGGAAGTAAATGGGACATCATTTGAGACAAGTATATGCCAGTGATTCCTGTAATTTCAAATATTCTGGGTGGTTTTATGTTTACTTTCCATCTGGCTTCCTCACATTACTTAAAGAGTGTATATAACAAATCCTTTGAGGGTGCCAGGGCTTTTACGTTTCATGAATGTCATTTCCCATGCAAATCTCTGACAGAGAACATGCTTTGGTATTGCTTCTTGGGCTACTCAGTACAATTTTTGTTAGTTGAGGGATAATTAATACTTTTACAGGTTTACTCTTCCTGTTTCTGGATTAATTGGGCTATCATTTTCTCTTTCCATGTTTTCCTGAAACAGTTGTTATACAGCAGCAAACACAACAAAAGGAATTGTGGCATTTCTGAATAAAAATGTGAATGTTTATTACATGAAAACTTTATCAATAAACTTTATGAATAAAACTACAAAACTTGATGAAGATATGAAAATGACATTTTGAATGTTCTAGGGAAAATAATAATTTCCCATTTTATATGTGGATGCCGTTGAAATTAATAACAAATATAAATGTTATGATTATTTGATCTTGTGGTGCGGAATTTCAATTGGAACATAAAAAAGAAGGAACAACTCTTAACAGCAGAAAATATTCTCCCATACAGAATTTCATATAAAATCACATTTTAATTGTGAAAATGACTACTCAGTAAAAGACACTAGGATAAATAGCTTAACTATTAGAGAACATTGAAAGATACTTCATTCTATAGATATCCCATAAAGTTTAGGACAACTGAAAAATGAAATGTGATAAATTAAGTTAAAGGACAAGAAGGAAAATTAGAATAATATTTTCTCATTTTATAATATAGGATAACTTCCCAGAAAAATTAAATAAATAAAAATAACATATTATAAATTCACATCATATAAATAAAAAGTATTCATTTAAAATATCAACAAGAGGAAGAACACGTGACTTATCAGAAAAATATTTGCAATATGTATTGATGACACATTATCAATGTAAATAGATAATGCATATGAGCATCATGTAATTCATTGTTAGTAGAAAGAAGGTCATGGGGGATATTTATGGCAGTGGGATGAGGCTGAAAATTTGGCAATGGAAATTGTATAACAAAGTGTTGTTGAGGTTTTAGGGACATTATAAACAAAATCCGTTTTCATCTCCAGGGTTCAAAACATATTTAGAAAGAACTTCAGAAATCAAATCAATGGAGAGGAAAATGTCACTGATAAAGTATAAGGTTTAGGGTAGGGCTTTAGCATGTGACCAGTTGGGTCAGTACTGTCTCCGAACCAATCCACACACTAACATAGATGTTGGAAAATGGTTAGTTATGATTGGGTCTAGAGTGCAAATAAAGAGACCCAGGGTTACTATGATGAGGGAAGAAAATAACAACAGTGCTAACAGCTTTTCTAATACATCAGCTATACAAAACCAAACATTTGTCCAATGCTATCATTTATCAGGTGTTTCACCCTAGGTGGTGAAAATGGTTAATGTTCTTGACTGCTAGTAGAAAGATTGGGGGTTCAAGTCTACCCAGAGACATCTCATAAGAATGGCCTGGTATCTACTTCTGAAAGATCACAGTCACTGAAAATCCTATGGAGCTCAGTTTTACTCTGACGTACATGGGATCACTATGAGTGTTGACTAGACAACAACTGGTTTGGTTCTAGGGAGAAGTGAATAGGGCACGAAGCAAGCTCCCACAGTTATTATTAAGAAGTAACACTTCATTGAAACACAAGGCAAAGTTTTAAGTACTTCATCCCCCCCAGTATTTCACAGCCATCTGTCTACGGACAGGAGAGTTCATGCTGGGCACCAGGGTCATGGATGTCCACCTCTTGAGAGGAAAAACCATCTTTCTATCATGCTGTCTTGATCTTACATCCATGAGGTTGCTCCTCCTTATTACCACAGCTGTTCTGAGTGTCATTCTGGGACATCTGGTTGGTCTTTCAATTTTGAACATAACAAGTGATCGATTCCTACTCATAGTGGCAATATAGGACAGAGTAGACCGCCCCATTGGGTTTCCAAGACTGTAATCTTTAAGGAAGCAGACTGCCACATCTTTGTAATGTGGAGTGGCTGGTGGGTTCAAACTGTTGGCCTTTTGGTTAGCAGGCAAGCACCTAACCATCATGCAACCAGAGCTCCTATTTTCCACATAGACCACTCAAAAAAAGGACTCATTGTAGCCTATATTAATGCCAAGTCCTTAATGCACCAAAAGGTGAAAACTTACTCGATATTGTATTCAACTCCTCAATGTTGTCCAGTCTCTTTCTTACGCAGCTTTTTTAAAATTATTTTAGTTTAAATGAAGTTTACATCTCAAGTTATTCTCCCATACAAAAATTTATACATTCATTGTTAAGTGACCCTAATTGCTCTCCCCGTACTGTGACAGCACACTCCTTTCCACCCCTGATTCCCCATGTCTATTCAACCAGCTCCTAACCCTTTATGCCTTACAATCTTACCTCCAGATAGAAGCTGCCTGTTTTAGTCTCTTGTATATACTTGAGCTAAGAGGGACACTCCTCATGAGTACCATTTTATGTCCCACTGTCCAGTCCAATCTCTATCTAAACAGTTGGCTTCAGAAACTATTTTAGTTCTGGGCTGATAGAGAATCCGGGGGCCATGCTTTCCAGGGTACCTCCAGTCTCGGTCAGACCATTAAGTGTGGTCTTCTTACTAGAATTTGAGTTCTGCACCCCACCTTTCTCCTGCTCCATCAGGGACTCTCTGTTGTGTTTCCTGTCAGGGCAGTCATTGGTGGTAGCCGGGCACCATCTAGTTCTGGTCTAGGTTGATGAAGTCTCTGGTTTATGTGGCCCTTTCTGTCTCTTGGGCTAATAATTTCCTTGTGTCTTTGGTGTTCTTCATTCTCCTTTACTCCAGGTGGTTGGGACAAATTGATGCATCTTAGATGGCAGCTTGCAAGCTTTTAAGACTCCAGACACCACTCATCAAAGAACGATGCAGAACATTTTCCTAATAAGCCTTGTTATGCCAATTGACATAGATGTCCCCTGAAAACATGGTCCCCAGATCCATACCCCTACTACATTGTCCCTCAAGGTGTTTAATTGTATTCAGGAAACTTCTTAGATTTGGTTTAGTCCAGTTGTGCTGACTTCCTCTGTAGTGTGTGCTGTCCTTCCCTTGACCTAAGATACTTGTCTACTATTTAGTTAGTGAATAACCCTCACCCTCCCTCACCACCCTCGTAACCATCCAAGAATGTTGTCTTCTGTGTATAAACCTTTTCTGGAGTTCTTATAATAGTGGTCTTATACAATATTTGTCCTCCTGTGACTGAATAAATTCACTCAGTATAATGGCCACCAGATTCCTCCATGTTATAAGATGTTTCACCGTGTCATTGTTGTTCTTTATCTTTGCGTAGTATTCCACTGCATGGATATAACAATTTATCCATTTGTGCATTGTCCTTTGGTGGGCACCTAGGTTGTTTCCATCATTTTGCTATTGTGAACAGTGCTGCAATGAACATGAGTGTGCATCTGTCTATTCGTGTGACAGCTCTTATTTCTCTAGGATATATTCCAAGGAGCAGGATAGCTGGATCGTATAGTACTTCTATTTCTAGCTTTTTAAGGAAGTGCCAAGTCGATTTCCAAAGTGGTTGTACCATTTTACATTCCCACCAACAGTGCAGAAGTGTTCCAGTCTCTCCACAACCTCTCCAGCATTTATTGTTTTGTGTGTTTTGGATTAATATAGCCTTGTTGGGGTGAGATGATATCTCATTGTAGTTTTGATCTGCATTTCGCTAATGGCTAATGATCCTGAGCATTACCTCATGTGTCTGTTAGCCACCTGAATGTCTTCTTTGGTGAAGTGCCTGTTTATATTATTTACCCATTTTGTAATTGGGTTATTTGTCTTTTTGTTGTTGAGGTTTTGCAGTATCTTGTAGATTTTAGAGATTAGACGGATTTGTTGTAGCGAAAATTGTTTTCCCTGTCTGTAGGTTGTCTTTTGACTCTTTCGGTGAAGTCTTTTGATGAATATAAGTGTTTGATTTTTAGGAGCTCACATTTATCTAGTCTCTCTTCTGGTGCTTCTGCATTGTTACTTACGGTTAATATTTTGTTTATGCCATGTATTAGGGCTCCTAACATTGTCCCTACTTTTATTCCATGATCTTTATCGTTTTTGAGTTTATAGTTAAGTCTTTGATCCATTTTGAGTTACTTTTTGTGCATGGTGTGAAGTATGGGTCTTGTTTCAGTTTTTTGCAGATGGATATCCAGTTATGCAGCACCAATTGTTAAAGAGACTGTCTTTTCCCCAATTAACGGACATTGGGCTTTTGTCAAACATAAGCTGCTCATAGGTGGATGAATTTATGTCTGGATTCTCGATTCTGTTCCACTGGTCTATGTATCTGTTGTTCTACCAGTACCAGGCTGTTTTGACTACCGTGGCGGTATCATAGGTTCTAAAATCAGGTAGTGTGGGGTCTCCCACTTTATTCTTCTTCTTGAGTAATGCTTTACTTATTCGAGGCATCTTCCCTTTCCATATGAAGTTGGTGATTTGTTTCTCTATCTCGTTAAAAAATGCCATTGGAATTTGGATTGGAATTGCATTGTATCTGTAGATCGCTTTGGGTA
>NW_004444422.1:87372-99477 GCF_000243295.1 Trichechus manatus latirostris | reverse complement strand
GTGTGGAATCCAAGCAGCCGGTGCTTCCCAGTCAAGAGACTGTGGCCACGGGAAGGAGAGGAGGCCGAGCCGGGGCGAAGAGGGGTGGGGGATGGGAAAGTGCACACCACAAATTAATGGCTGTTTTGTCTCCTGCTGGACACTCCTTGAGGCTGCTTTCTCGTACCCCCGTTTGCTGGTCTCTGATAGGAGTCCAAGATTGTGGATCTGCGCTGCATTAGCTAATAGGGGACCTCTGCATGAATCTGTCCTCACTCTCCATTCTCTGTCAGTTTTCTCACTCCATTTGGTGCTTGCCTGAGTTCTTTATCTCTTCCTTTGATGTTTTAGGGTTTCAGGATTGTTGTATTCTCTGTTTGGCTTAGTTTTTCAGATATTTGCTGTGGAGGGACAGCGTGGTGCTTCTGCCTAGAGCGCCATTTTGCCGGAACTCCGAAGCGTCGTGTTTTTTATCCATTCTGCCACTCTGTGTCTTTATTGGTGCATTTAGTACATTTACATTCAGTGTAATTATTGATAGGTTTAAGTTTAGTGCTGTCATTTTGATGTCTTTTTTTGTGTGTTGTTCACTGTTTCTTTGTTCCGCTTAATTTTCTGTGCTGAGTCATTTTTATTTATGTATTTTCTTTTCAACTGTTTTCATTGTTGTTGATTTTGTATTTGCTGAGTATTTATATTTTTCTAGTTTTTTATTTTGACTTTTAGGATTGTTAGTGGTTACCTTAATATTTCTCCCTATTTTTATAAGTTTATATTAGTCTTTTATTTCTTTATATAGCCTTGACTTCCTCTCCAATAGCAAAGTCTATTTCTAAAGTTTTTAAGTCCATCTTTTTTGTTTTAATGATGTCATCTTTAAGATATCGACATCTGTTTCCCTATTTTCAGTATTTTAGCTTTGATTTATTTTTGTGACTTCCCTCTCTGGGTTGATATCTGGTTGCTCTGTTCTGTGTTCTAGTCTTGGGTTGTTATCTGATGTTACTTATTTTCTAACTGGAGGACTCCCTTTAGTATTTCTTGAAATTTTGGTTGGGTTTTTGCAAATTCCCTAAACTTCCGTTTATCTGGAAATGCCCTAATTTCATCATCATATATTTTTTTAAAGCAAAAAGAAAGTTTTATTCAGCATATATTTAAAAAGGGCAGAAGTGGGAAAAGGATAACCATGCTGCCACAACCATGTCTGCCAGAGTCTAAGGAAATATCACAGAACAGACAAGAGTGGGAAATCGGACAAGCATGCTGCTAGAGCCATGTCTGCCTGAGTCCAAAGATTATTACAGAATAGTCAAGAACGGGAAAACAGACAACCATGCTGCCACAGCCATGTCTGCCCAAGTCCAAAGCCCAATTACAGAGTCATCAGTATATATTAACATTACAAATGAGCAAAACCATTGAAAGCTTAACTTTTTCAGATTGGCTAGAAACTGTGATCCTACATTTTGAATTGTCTTTCTTAACAATCATTGGTACAGGTTTCAGTAATGGGAGTCAGGAGGGTCTTCATTGGTTCAACAAATTTCTATTCACTAAATGCTAATACAAAAAGATAAAAGTGGAAAGTCTTTTGTATTCAGTTTGAGTGGCTTTATGTGGAAGTTTCCCTAAAAGATGTTTTCCAAGAGTATCTCAGCTATTGTCTTTATACCTCAGGGCCCAGTTGATGTGTCCTTGTGGGTTCTTGTGAGCCCGGCTCCAGCTGGGTCACATTCTGTATGCTCAAGGCGAAGGAATAAATGATCCTAATATTAATTTCCTAAATCATTCCCTCCGTTTGATCGGAGATTGGAGGTAACACGTGGATGATCAATACCTGGACTTAGTCCAGTTCCTAGATGGCAGCCATTGCAGGCTCTTTAAACTCATGGTGCTAGTTTTCCACTCGATACCATCTGGTTCTTCACCAGGATCTTAAGTAAGAGCGATGTTCTCATCAATTGTATTGACAGGGTGAGCAGACGCAATGTACATCAACATTTTAGCCCGAGGCCTTCTTTGCCTTTTAGGTGTGTTCGCCATCATATTTGAGAGACAGTTTTGCTGGAAAGATAATTATTGGCTGGCGGTTTTTTTTTTTCCTTCAAGGCTTTGTATATGTCATCCCTTTGCCTACTTGCCTGCATGGTTTCTGCTGAGCAGTCCGAGCTTATTCTTATTGACTCCCCTTTGTAGATGAATTTTCGTTTGTACCTAGTCACTCTTAAATTTTTCACTTTATCTTTGGTTTTTTCAAGTTTAATATGTCTTGGTGACTTTCTTTTGGGATCTACCTTATGTGGGGTTTGAAGAGCATCTTGGATAGATATCTTGTCATCTTTCACGATATAAGGGCAGTTTCCTGTCAACAAATCTTCAACAAGTCTCTCTGTATTTTCTGTTATCCTCCCCTGTTCTTGTACTCCAATCACTGGTAGGTTAGTCCTCTTGATAAAGTCCCACGCAATTCTTAGGGTTTCTTCATTTTTTTAAATACTTTTATCTGATTTTTCCTCAAATAAGTTGTTGTCAAGTGCTTTACCTTCAGTGTCACTAATTCAGACTTCCATTGCCTCAGCTCTGGTCCTATGACTTTCTATTGAGTTGTCTAATTCTATAATTTTATTGTTAATCTTCTGGATTTCTGATTGCTGTCTCTCTATGGATTATTGCAGCCTGTTAAATTTGTCATTATGCTCTTCTCTAATCTTTTTAATTTCCTCTATTGCGTGTTCTGCGTTTTGCTTAATTTCCTTCCTAATTTCTTGAAGAGTTCTGTATATTAATCTTTTGTATTCTTCCTCCAGCAATTCCAAGATATTTTCCTCCTCTGGAAAATTTCTAGATTCTTTATTAGTGGGAGCTTGCTGAAGCCATCATGGATTGCCTCTTTATGTGATTTGATCTTGACTGTTGTCTCTGAGCCATCAATAAGTTATTATATTTGTTTATTTTATGTCTGCTTACCGTGTCCTAGCTTCTTGATTTGTTTTATATGCCCAGATAAGCTATTCGTATGAGCTAGTTTGTTTATTAGCACCTTTGAAGCTCTAATGTCCTGTCACTAGGTGGTTCGATCTGTTACTAGGTATGTGAATTCAGGAGTCCGCCCACTCCTCCTGTATGGATTCAGCCCAGGTCCCCAGGTAGATAGCCACCAAGAGTGTGGTGTAGGCTCTCACCTACAGTCCTAGACAGGCATGGGTAATTGGCGTAGGCACAGGCATCTGGCTGCAGGAGGGGGACACACTCTGAGCAAGGCAGGGGGCTGATGGCCACCCTTGAGTGTCCAGGAGGAAGGCATGTCCTTGTTCCTAGAGTGCGTAGGTGGGTGGGTTTTGCAGCTGGACTATGAGCACCCAATGCTGTTGGATGTAAGGACGTGGGGCACCTCTTATTCTTGAGCCCCTGTCACAGGTGGCTAGGTGGTGTGGGTGGAGTCACCAGTCCTCAGTACCCTGATGTGGGTAGGTGAAGACCCTGAATAATGGGCAGAGTAGTGTCAAATGTCACAAACCTGCCACTTCACAACTGAAACAGTTCAAGTTAGACTTCAGGTATATATCCTGTTGTACTGTGGTAATGAGGGACTACGCTGTTCAAATGGGCCAACACAAGTCTCTGTAGGGGAAAAGGCACTCAAAGTCTGTGGATACCTTACGCCTGTGCCTAGGCAAAGGAGCTGTGCCTACCCTGGGTTCCTTCCTTAGGGGAGCCGGCAGTTTATTTTTTCCATTTGTTAATTTGTTCACTCTGCAAGGCTGGAAGAATGGCTCAGGGCAGTAGATAGATCCTACTTCTGGCCCGGGGGACTCAGAGATTGCTGAAGCTGGTCCAGCACTCACTGCAAAGCAGGGAGAGGGGAGGTAAATGGGAGAGAGGTTTTTCCCGAAGGGGGGTGCTTTTGATCCTTGTGGTTGGCCATTTGCAAGAACTTATCTTTTGCTGATCTAGGGCTGCTACTTACTGTTTCTGGGTGGCCAAGTAGACTCTCTGCAGCTGGATCTCTCCCAGTGTGGAATATGCCTCCCAAGCACCACTGCTTGCCTGCCTCAAGGCTTATCCATGTGCTGATCAGTCCTGAAGGGCTCAGGCTCTCGCTGGGTCAGGTCTGGCAACTCCTTGCTGCTTCTGAACTGTCTCTCCCTTCCCTTGTCACTCAGTCTGGTTCCTCAACTTTGCCTTAGATATTCAGGGCTCCTAGATTTTCATATATAATTGACTCATTTGGTTTTTTTTTTTTTAATCTTTTTTTGGTCTTTGTTGTAAGTCTGTTTATTCAGATTAAATATTCCAATTTTCTATGATAAGATTACATGTCTTGAAAAAAAAATCCAATTTATTCACAGGGGAGACAAATCCATTACAAATTCATTATCAATATCTCAGAAAGATACAAGATATACAAAGTTGAAATCCCCTTTCACTTAATAGCAAAATAAGTCTTCTAATGTATTATCACGTTTGTGTCAGTTAGAGGGCTTGTCATGCCTTAGAACTGATGGATTCTATCTGCTTCCACTGCCTGCACTGCTTCTCATTTGGAGTAAGAGTAATTCTTTCAGGAATTCACAGATTAATTTACTTCCAAACATCCAATGAGCCAAAGTTTCCAGTCACACAAGAATATCACACCACTGACCCCTGCACACCAAACTTGGAGCACATGGAATGACTTTCAGTAAATGAAAAGTGATGTTCTTTGATTACAGTAATAGTAAGAAAGGTACTGGAGATACCTCTTTTGGATTTCAGCCTTGCTAGAATGATATGATTCTAGAGTTCATGACCTATGAATCTGACCAATTGTTCTCAATTACTCATTTATTAACTGCTACTTTGTCTTTAATCAGGCTTCTCTCCATTCCACAGGCCCTGAACTCTGCTTTCCTCAAGTCTGACCAAGCACTAAAAAAGTGCAATGTGCTCCCCCGACCCATTATCAACTTCTAGGAATCAGCTGACCACAGAGAAACTCTTGTCTTCTCAGACTCCATTCGTCATTTCCTATTGTTTGTCAGGCTTCTCCTTAAAAAAATTCTGCTAATCTCAGCTTGCCTCTCCTTATCCTATGAGACAAGTCTTGTTCTGTTTGATTTTAAGTCACTTGCAAATTTACAAGATCATTGTCACAATTATCTTTCCTTATGAATAAAGTATCTCCCTAAATAAGTCCAACTTTGTTTTTATTTGACAACCTTAAAGTCAATTGGCACAATTTTCCCATTCAAATCTTGATTATAGCCAACATTTGTCATGTCTGGGGAAAAACATACAACAATTACCTACCCATTATCTCCTTACTCTCTAGAGAGGGTGAATGAACTATTCCTTCTTTGCTCTTGATTTGGAAAATTTTCAAAGATGGACAAGGATTTGACACTACTTTACTTCTAGTAATTTCTTTTTACTTTCTGCATATTCATCACGTTTTAATGCCTTCTTTCCCTTCAAGACTTGTGCTTTCAGATTTGCAAGACAAAGTTTATAGAAAACTTCTGAATTCTGATGACTTTGTGACTCATTTACTTCTTTCAGAAAGGCTCAGTAGAGTTTCTCATTTCGAGCCCCTTTCTTCTTTGCTACACATTTTAGTGCTTAGTATTGCTTTCTGGCCAAGGCTTTTTATTCCTCAGTCTATACAGTTTGTTTTGTATGACTTCTCTTAGCAAGAGATGCAAAATCTGAGTTCTACTTCTTGGACAGCATATACTCTTCAAACAATCTTGGCAATTTCCCCTCAAGATAATGGTTTCAAGGTTAATGCAAGTTGTAATGTGTATCAGCACTTCATTCTTATTTATTGTCAAATAATCCACTTTATGTACATACCACTTTTGTTTACCAATCATTTGTTGATGGACAATTTCTACAAGTTAATTCAGTGACATTGGTTGCATTCTTCAAGTTGTGCTACCATTTTCGCTATCCTTTTCCACATTATTCCAACAGCATTATCTTAAACTCCCTACCCAAATAAGCTTCCGATCCAAACTTTCAAGTTGTTGTTTTGAATTTAATATCACGTGGATAGTCCTTTAAAAGAGCACAATGCTCAAAGCAGACACACTTTATGAATTAAATAAGTTAGTTTTTGGTTCAAAGAACACTTCAAAGGATAGTTTTGGTTTATGGTTAAAGTTTAAAGATTTTCTCAGGGCAATAATTTCAAGGATTCATTCAGCCTCAATGACTCCAGAAATTCTGGATACCATTGAGAATTTGAAGATTTGTTTTGCATTCCGCGCTCCCTTTTGATCAGGATCTGTGTATAGAATGACCCAGCAATTCCACTCTTAGGTATATACCCAACTGCCTTAAGGGCTGAAAAGCAAACAGACATATGTACACCAACGTTCATTGTAGCACTATTCACAATAGCCAAAAGATGGAAACAAACTAAATGTCCATCAACAAATAGTGAAGCAAAAGATGATACACATATGCAATGGAATACTACTAAGCCAGAAAGAGAAATGAAGTACTGATACAAGCTACAGCATGGATGAAGCTTGAAGAAATTATGCTGACTAAGTCAATCACAAAAGGACAAATAATAAGATCTCACTTACAGAAAATGAAAAGAATAGGCAAATATATAGAGATTGAAGTTTATTAGTGGTTATTGGGGGTAAAAGAGGAGCCGTGGTGACACTATTGTTAAGTATTTGACTGCTTACTAAAAGATTGGCACTTCGAATCCACCGGCCACTCCTTGGAAACTCTATGAAGCAGTTCTACTTTGTCCTATAGGGTCGCTATGAGTCAGAATCTCCTGGACGGCAATTAGTTGTTTGTTGCTCGTTTCGGTGGGGGTAAAAGAGAGGGGAGAAGAGGATCCACTTTTGAGGAAGCAGTGAGTTTTTGTTTATGTTGATGGGAAATTCGACATCGGTTAAGGGTAATGTTTGTAGAATTGATTAATGTAATTAATATCACTAAGCTGTACACTTTAAAAATGTTGAATTGGCAAATATTGTTTTTACAAAGGAAGAGGGGCTGGGCAGTGGTTGAGGCTGCTTATGCATAACCAAACACCTCACAAGATTTGTGTTCTTTGTTCGGAAGCTTAGGGTCATGGTTTTGAGGGATATTCCAATTAATTAGCCTAATATTGTTTCCATGTACTTGTGTTCTCTTCCTCCTAATTTGTTGTGTAGTGACTGGGGTCTTAAAAGCTAGCAAGTTGCCATTCAAGATATCTCCATTCACTGGAGCAATAGAGCAAGAAGGAGAGTCAGGCATTGAAGGAGAACATCAAATACATGTCTGTCTGCCTCCATGAATAACTGCCTTATTTGTCATGAGACAAATAAGAACTTTTGTCATGAGAACTGGATGGTACCCGACAACAATTAATGAACACTCTGATCTCCTTTTAGTTTGATCTGCCTTTATTTCTTTCATTAGCGTTTTATAGTCGTCTTTGTACAGATTCTGTGCATATTTTACTACAGTTATATCCAACTATTTCATTTTTTGGTGTTAATGTAAATAGTATTGTGTTTTTAATTTCAATTTGAATTTCCTATTACTGTTATATAGAAATTAATTGACATTTGCATATTAATCTTGTATCCTGCAACCTTGCTGTAATCAGTTATTAGTTTCAGGATTTTTTTGTTGATTCTTTGGGATTTTCTATCAAGCATGGCATCTTTAAATAAAACCAGATTTTTCCTTCCTTCTTAACCGTACATGTTTTATGTTACTTTATCATCGCATCACTTTAGGAATGACTTCCAGTAAAATGTTGATTAGGAGTGTTCCCGACCTTACAGGGAAAGTGCGCAATCCCTCACCATTAAGTATGAAGTTATTGTTGTTATGCGCCATCAAGTCAATTTCGAATCACAGTGGCCCTATGTGACAGAGTAGAGCTGCCTTATAGGGTTTTCTAGAGTGCAATCTTTATGGGACCAGATTGTCATGTCTTTCTTCCACAGAGTCACTGGATGGCTTCTAACTGTCAACCTTTTGTTAGCAGAGGAGCTCTTAACCAAGTGTGATGTTAGATGTAGGGTTTTTGTAGACATTCTTTATAGAGTTGAGAAAGTTTCCCTGTATTCTTAGTTTGTTGAGTGTTTTTAACACAAATGAGTGACAATATTCATTATACTTTATTTAGAATAATCTTTATACCAACTTAATTTCAGTGAAATTTAGAAACTTTATTCCCATGTCGTTCCATTCTGCCCCTTTTTTGGTATTACTGATATACAGATTGCATCTGTATGTGTTATATACCCAACAGAACAATGTTATAATTATTATTTTATATCATCTTAGATTTTAAGACAGCAGAGAGAAGACAAAAGAGCAAGTATATATTTATACAATTTCTTATATTAGCTTTTTTTATTAACTTTTATTACCTTCATTTTTTCCTGTTGATTTGAGTTACCATAGGCTGTTATTTTCTTACTCCAATAGAGATTTGTTCTAACCTCTTACTTTAACTTAATGTCAAATATATTTCATTTCTAAATGTTGTAAGCCTGACAGCAACAACATGTGTCTATCTTCAGTTCTATACTTCATTAGGAATAACATAGCTGCTAATGACATCAACAATGGGATAATTTTTTTCCTATAGAGAGAGTTTTTGTCTGTAAGTTTAATAAAAATTAATAAAAAAATCTCTAGTATAGGCAAGTATGCATGTAAATGGAATGCTGTAGGTAGGAGTACAAATTTGCCATGTGTATTTGGAAGATTAATTTGTGGCATTGATAAAAATTTCAAAGCTATTTGATCAATTAATTACTCTCAAATAATTTATTTTAAGAAAATAGGTGTGCATATATATATAAATATATATTCAATAACTTTATCACATTTTTTTGTAATAGAAAACAAAATCAGAAGAGTTTTTAAAATAGTGCATGCGTATTTTGAAGCACATGCAAACATTAAAAAGCAAGAATTAAACATTTGTAACAGTATTGGCAAATGTTTCTGAAAAATATGTTCAGTGAAAAATAATCATATAGAACAAAGCATGGAAAGATCTAACTTAAGCTAGAATATATCTTTTTTGTACTTGTGTGTCATAAATTTACACAAAAATGAAAGAAAAGAAATACAATAGAACATTTGGAATACCACTCTGGGAAGGAAAATGGAGTGGATGAGAAAGAGAATTTAAGTTTCTCATTTTCTGGTAGCTTGGTTATTTTGTATGATGGAAGGACTTATGCTTATGATAAATAAAAAAAGTCACATCAATAGACACTAAAGGCAAGTGACATAGCTGATCGCTTGTATCCAGATATGAGTTTATGAATATAACTTTTTTCATTTTTCACCAAATGTAAAGTTCCACACAGTCTATTGAGGGAAGAAACCCAACAACAAATTATTCGACAACTGATGCGATAGGTCTCATAACAGGAAACCCCGATGGGTAAGCAACTATCAAACAATGGACCTAAATCTTTGCACTCCAAAGCTTCCATGTCCATAATAACAGCATCTTCCAGGAAATGATTTTAGTCAGTTGTAACTTCTTACAAAGATGCAGGACAAATACAAGTATCCTTTGAATCTGTGGGTGTCCAGGAATTTTAAACTTTAGAAACTTGTATTTATAAGTTGAAATAAATCTACTTGTTAGGTTGTTAGTTGCTGTTGAGTATGTTCAAACTCATAGTGACCCTACGTACAACATAATGAAACACTGTTCAGTCCTGCACCATCCTCACAATCGTTGCTATGTTTTAGCCCATTGTTGAATCCATTTTGTCAATCCATCTCATCGAGAGTCTTCCTCTTTTTCACTGACCTTCTACTTTAACGAGCATCATGTCCTTCTCTATGGACTGGTCCCTTCTGATAACATGTCTAAAGTATGTAAGATGACGTTTTGCCATTCTGGCTTCCAAGAAACACTCTGGCTGCACTTCTTCCAAGACATATTTGTTTGTTCTGGCAGTCTATGGCATATTCAATATTCTTCGCCAACAGCATAATTTAAATGCATCAATTCTTTTCCAGTCTTTCTTACTCACTGTCCAGCCTTCACATGCATATAAGACTATTGAAAATACCATGGCTTGGGTCAGGGGAACCTTAGTTCTCAAAGTGACATCTTTGCTTTTTCACACTTTAAAGAAGTCTTTTGCAGCAGATTTGCCCAAATCAATATGTCATTTGATTTCTTGACTGTTGCTTCCATGGGCATTGATTGTGGATCCAAGTAAAATGAAATCCTTAACTTCATTTTTTTCTCTGTTTACCATGATGGTGGTTATTGTGAGGATTTTTTATGAGGATTTTCACTTTCTTTATGTTGAGGTGCAATCCATACTGCAGGCTGTAGTCTTTGATCTTCATCAGTAAGTGCTTTAAGTCCTCTTCACTCTAGGCAAGCAAGGTTGTATCACCTGCATAACGCAGGTTGTTAATGAGTCTTCCTTCAATCCTGATGCCCTGTTCTTCTTCATATAGTCCAGATTCTCTGATTATTTACTCAGCATACAGATTGAATAGATATGGTGAAACGATACAAGCCTGACGCACAACTTTCCTGACTTTAAACCACGCAGTATCTCCTTGTTCTGTCTGAACAACTGCCTCTTGATCTATGTACAGGTTCCTCATGAGCACAACTGAGTATTCTGGAATTCCCGTTCTACGCAATGTTATCTATAATTTGTTATGATCCACAAAGTCAAATGCCTTTGCATAGTCAATAAACACAGGTAAACATCTTTCTGGTATTCTCTGCTTTCAGCCAGGATCCATGTGACATCAGCAATGATATCCCAGTGACACATTAAATATATGACTGCCTGTGCGGACAAATGGTTAAGTGCTTCAGGAATAACCAAAAGTTTGGCATTTCAAATACACCCAGAGGCACCTCCAAAGAACGTCGTGAGATCTATTCCTAAAAGATCATAGCCATTGATAACCATGAGGAGTACAATTCTACTGTGACACACACTGGGTTGCTATGTGTCCAAATCAATTCAATGGCAACTGATTTATGCAGGTGTATATATAACTGGTTTCTATATACCATACATTTATCAAAATGCTTTGCAATTTTGGCCAAGTGACTTGATTCAGCTTTCTTTTTCTATAATCTGTGTAATACATGAATTTTCTATTTAAACATTAATGTCCTTATCACCTATAACTTAATTCCCACACAGTGCACTGAGTGCCCCCTCAAAACAAAATCAAACCCATTGCTGTTGAGTCGATTCCAACTCATAACAACCCTATAGGACAGAGTAGAACCGCCCCATAGGGTTTCCAAGGAGCAGCTGGTGGATTAGAACTGCTGATCTTTTGGTTAAAATCCAAGCTCTTAACCACTGTGCACCTAGGCACCACAATAAACTCAATGACACAGCAGAAATATTCTATATGCTTTTAAGATATCAGACATTATGTTTATTTCTTATAATAAAAATTGTCTGGTAGATTGCAAAATGTGATCATAATGATTGGAGTGATATCCCTGTGTAGGCAACAGGGTACCAGGTACCTAGCAGTGTTTAGGAGAAACATTTGGTCTCAAATGGGAGCTTATACAGCCCACCTGTCCTAAAGTAAGAGCTCAAATTATAGGCACAGATTTAGGTAGGTGAGTACAAGTGTTGGGAAACGTTGTGTGCTTCCTTTCTGTTTGCTTATAATTCCTTATAAAACAATACAAGCTAGGCAATCATATGAGAGTGAGGATAGACATGAAACCCTTTAAAGTTTGAGAAGAGATGTGTAGATGAAGTAGTCCTTTATGAAAGTGAAGGAATAAATGAGCTATAATTTTTGAATAAGAGTGTGAGCACTACTAACAACTGTGTGAGGCAGGTATGATATTGTGTGATGCTGGTCAGCCTGGTTGTTTTATTTTATTTTATTTTTTTATTGTACTTCAGGTGAAGGCTTACAGAACAAATAGTTTCTCATGAAATAGTAGTACACATAATGTTTTATGACATGTCACACTAACATGTCAACCCACTAACTTCTCACCCTTTTTATCAGTGAAAATACACATAGCCAAAGATACACCATTTCAAAAATTTCTACATGCACAGTTCAGTGACATTGACTACGATCTTCCAATTGTGCTGCTATTCTCACTTAAGATGAAGGCTTACAGAACAA